>NC_033628.1:13265772-13282921 GCF_001540865.1 Ananas comosus
GATGTGTAAATCTTACATCTAACTCATTTTAATATTTATATTTTTTTGAAAAAATTTTAAAAACTATAAAGAAAAGTCACTTTGTTGTATTAGTTAAAATGATTTTAGAGATCACACAATAAATGAGATGTAAAATTTACACATATATATAATTGTATAGGCTGTCTTTTTTATATTGATTACTCAGTAAACGACGAGAATAGGATATAATATTATAGGAAAAAGATCAGTTTACAAACTGCGCACGCAACTCTTTGCCCTTAATTTTGTTTTTTTTTCCTTTCTTACTTAATTATATTATATTATTGTGGATTTGGCGCTTGTTTTCAATTGCAAATGATAATTTTCTATGTCTCAGAACTCTCTATAAATCTTTAAGAATTGCCCCAGACCTAGTTAACAACTATATTGAAAATTTTATTGATTGTTCATAATAAAAGTGGCAAAAAGATTGATGGTTAATATCAGAGGTTGTAACTTCGAAGTCTAATTATTTTATTCTCTAAAAAAAGGTAATGTTAAATTTTTTATCGTGTTCACTTAAAAGTATTTGATTTCGGTAAATCAATTGTTACTGAGTTCAAATACAGCACTCCTTGCTGACAAAGTTCAGAAGAATATGGTATATCGTTAACAGTATTATTAGAAGCGTGATTTTTTCTGATACCAATTATTGAAACCGATATTTGTGCTGATATCGATTATATAAACAATTATCTAAAATGGAACAAAATAATATAGAGAGAAAATATTGAAGAAGAAAAAAGATAACTAAATCAATACTTTATTAATAAAAAGCATTACATTTTAAATTAAGTTTAGATTATTATTTCCAACAAGTATTTATATAAAATATTTTTTGACTCTCTATGTTCAGCATAGTGTCCATGTGTAGACAATATAGGACCACAACTGCAATTCAAATTTATTAAAAGTTAAATATATGATAAAATATTATGAGCGGAGAAAATGCAAAGTAAAACAAAAAAAGATAAAACCATTATTGTGTTGTGTTTGTCCATTTCTCCCCACCATCAAACAAACAGAGGATCAAATAATTGTTGTTGAAATATTAAAAAGTCTAATATTAATCGACAGGATGCAGAAATTGCTGTGAAATCTAAGATTCGATATAAAATTTGGCAGACGTCTATTAATTTTTGAGTAATGCTTCAATACACCGTATAAATTTTGACCATTTATTTTTTTTAATAAATGGTTTAGATTTAATATGACTATTGACCTGCTATTGAAGCATAGGTACCATTTACCAGGTATCTATATATTTAAAGGGTATTTTGATCTTTGTAAAATATTTTGGTCTACAAAACCAGTTTCATCCAACTAAAAATACTGTGACCTTTTCAAATGCCTACAACAATAGTTGGATTTTAAATTACAACCAAATTGTAAATTTAAATTCAAAACAATATTTAAAACTTAATTATAAATCAAATTCAAATTTTTTAAATATAAAGCATAAATTTAAAATAAAACTTTCAGTTTCAATTCAAAATTTTAATTTAAATCAAAAATTAAAATTTGTCTTTAACATTAAAAGTTCAATTTAGATTCAAATTTAAAAAGTTTAATATAAATTTCAAAATTAAAATTTTACATTACAATACCAACTTCAAAAATTAAATTTAAATTCAATAGTTTTTTGAGCTTGATACTTAACAAATTGAGTATTATCAAATTTAGTAAGTTACCAAAGTAAATCAAATATTTAATATTTATAGGATTCTAACAAATTTGGTATATATTACTCCTTTTTTTTTTTCAATATTGTCATATTGACTATTCAAATCGGTAACATGTTCAACAAGTTACTTCATGTAAAATCTAATTATATCCTTTACTAACTAAGAATTAAATTTTAATATTTATGGTATATTCAAGCATTCCTCTTAATTTTTATCTAAAAAATAAAAAAACAAAAAAAAAATCATATGGAACTTGAAAATGCTTTTGATATTCAATAAAGCACATCGACTGTCCCTAGAGTACGTGGCAAAGGGCTTGGTGGTTGGTACCCGAGACCCAAATTCGAATCCTAGTTGATTCACATTTCCAGCTAAGTTTATTTCTAAATAAAATAAATAAAGTGGGTAACATGCTATCTATCTCTCAAAAAAAAAAAAAATCAATTAAGCCCTATTTTTGTTGTTATTATTTTTGTCAAAATCATCGCCGGACATGGTACAATGGATTAATGACCTATTTGAGAACCTAATTATCAGAGGCCACGTACTTTGTGTTCTAATTTTATGTGCATAGCTTGTTATCTAGAGCCGACACGTAGATAATGGTTAGGCAAATTAAGGACCCACGCAATGTTAGGTGCAATAGGAACAAGGCTACACAAAGTCAAAAGATTCTTTAAAATATTATTAATAAGTTAGTATTTTATGTGCGTCGATTATTTTTTAATTTAGCTTAGAAATTTTGGATATTTTATCTGACATCGCACATCAGTACGATATTTTACGCAAATTACTAACCACAACTTGTGTATTATTGATTTGTTTACTATATTTTGGATTTGTAAGAAGTATTATTTGTAAAATTATTAATTACAAAAGACATGAAAAGATATCTAAAATTGAGCAAGAAAGATGTAGCAACTCTAAAATTAAAGATATCAGAATATATGCCTAAGACTTTAATTACCATGTGATCTTGTATATATTCTAACTTTTAACTGCAACTTGTTCATATCTCCAATATTCAAGCTTTGCAGGATTAATTGTATCTGACTCTTGTCAACAGGGCTAACAATTATCTATATAATTACCTAATATTATTGGATATAACTTTTGTTTCTAAAAATTTACGCCGTTAGAGACAATAGTATTTTTAATATTTTACAGTTGAAAATAATTCCAGTAGTAATTAATAAGGGTGTTGTTGTGTTTGTTGAGAATAATTTATCTATGTAATCGCTATGCGACCACTTTTCTTTTACTTTCCTAGGTTAGGTTGATGCTACATGTTTAAACAATCAAATATTTAGTCGAACATAGTTTGAGCGAAAATAATTACAGCGGGATTAGCCTAGAATTTCGTTTAGACAACAATCAACTAAATAGATGAGTTTAATTCTAGTTTAAAAAATGAGAATTTGACGCTTAGGACAAATAAAAGGCAAATTAAATATAATTAGGTGCATGCTTATCACGAAAACCACTCCATTAACGGTTTCCTCTTTAATTTTTGTACCTTCACACCTTTACATTTAAGTTGAACAAATATTTGGTGTATTTACGGGTAGATCTAACTCATAAGGCGCTCGTATATCACGGCTTTGTTATATAATTGACTTGGTTTGTAGGGAATGAATGAGATAAAAACTCTGAACGGAGAGATAAAGCTATGAAATTCGTGCGAAATTATATATGATCGATACCTGATGCGTCTCTATATGTATGCACTGCTCATCTAAATAATTCTATTTAATTTCATATTTTAAATCCAAAAAACTCATTTTCAAATACATACATACCAAAAAAGTATTAATCAATGAATTGGAAAAAAAATTAATTAGCGACGCAAATAGTTAAGTTGATGGAGAATTGGAAAATACCTCACTTTGATGTGAGTGTTGATCAAATTGACAACTTGCTGATATATAAACCTATATTCAATCTATTTTGCACGTGCAAGACGTGTGAGATGCGTATATTACTTTTTTTTCCCTGTAACTATAAAAAATATTTGTATTGGAACATGTATTCCTTAATGCTTACGCTTCGAACAGTGAATGAGTTAATCGTTTGAATGAAATTTAAGTACAATATTCGACTAAAATATCACATCTTAGATCATGTGAGATGTTGATGTCACACATCTTTTCAATCCTTCAAGTTGTCAAGTTTTTATTACTAATTTATATATATATATATTAGAGTCTACCTTGTATATTATTGTTAGCGTGGAGATTTCAAAACTACAAAAGTTTTTTTTTATATAATAAAATATTCGAATTGATAATTGGATCCGCTAAATCTGATATACATTATTTAAAATATTTATAAACTAATTTCAAGATATATTTACAAGTTTAATAGTGTAAAAAAAATTCAAATCTAATAAAATTTTGATAGAATTTTTTTTAATTATTTAGAGCAAGTTCAGTATCTATGGTCTCAAAGTTAAATCTTGCATTATTATTTTTATAAGATTTTATTTTAGTCGTTCATTTCAAAACTATTCGTTTTAAAACTAAAAAATATTAAAAATATAAAATTTTATTTTTAAATATATTAAATAAAGTAAATTATATCTATCAGAATCAATCGTTGATTCAAATATTTCATAATTAAAAATAATTTAATAATATTGAATTTTTCATGCTATTTATAGTACTGTAGCTTAATTAAAATATTTTTGTTAGTAATTTTTTTAAATGGCAAGAGAAGATTTTGGGTGAGAAAAAGCCAAAAACGTGCGAGTGGTGTTAGATTAGATAGAGCAGGCGGTCCATGTGACCAACGAATAATTATTATTTAATTATTATTTTTATAAAAAATTTTTGGGATGCGTCGTGGCCACGTGTCTTAATTTGTCGGGGACAGGGCGATTTGCATTATATTCGCTGGGAAATGATAATGGTGTCCGAGACGTATCTACACGTGGCGGGCGATGCTTGGCCTCTTATGGACGGTCATGTTGGATTGGAGTGCCCGCGTGGGGCCCAGCCGTACGGATGCGCTGCAGAAGCGGCCCCAGCGCTCGTGTCGAGATGGCGACGCGTTTGTATCGCGCACATGCTCCGCGTGCGGACCCACTTTGGCACGTCCAGAGCGCGCCGCGTCCTCACGTCGCATGGATTCTGGTGCTGGGTGTTTCATCCCTTGTAGCCGATCCTTCCAATACCACTCCAATATCCAATTTTTTTTTTTTTTTTTTTGAGAGATAGGTAGCACGCTACCTGCTTCACTTATTTCATTTAAAAATAAATTTAGCTGAAAATATGAATCAACTAGGATTCGAACTTGGGTCTCGGGTACCAACCGCCAAATCCTTTGCCACTTGTTTTAGGGACGGTCGGTTCAATATCCAAATTCTCTGAAATAAACTAGTATGTAGCCCCTCAAACTGATGTTCCATCATTATTTCTAAAATAAAACAATCAAAACAAATTAATTAATTTTAATTAATTATAATATTTAAATATTAATTATTTTAATTAAAAATTTTAAATTATTAATTTAATCTAATTAAAATATTTAGATTATTAATTGACCTAATTAATATTAAATTATTATTCATGGATAATCCACTAATGGTGGAAAAACGGTTGGGATTTGGGAACAGGTGTTCCCACCCATATTTTTATTTTCAAAATTTAAGTTTTAAAAAAATAAAATTTGTAATTTGTAAGCTCAAAATTAAAGTTTATAATTTTAAATCTAATTTTTAAATTTAACAATTTTGTATTTATATTTTTTAATTTAAATTTGATCTTAAATTTAAAGTTGAAATTTAAATTTTTAATTAAATTATAAATTTATAATCTTGAGATTTCAAATTTCAAATTTTAAATTTGAATTTTAAAATTTAAAAGTTAAAATTTTAAATTTAAAAAATATAAAATTTAAAAATTTAAAATTCAAATATAATGAGATGGATAATATCATTATTTTTTTATTTATAGTTACCCACTATTTTTCTTATTTCATCTTATTTATCCAAATATTATTTTTTTTCATTTTCGGAAACAATTCAATTTCATTCAAATGCAAAATTTATCTAGTTTTTACGTACATCTAAACTATACGTATCTCTGAAATAAGCAGTTTTTCCTTATATTCGAACCAAGCGATATTTGAGAGACAGACTGCTATACTATCGGTAGCATGAAGTCCTTCGTACTACAAAATTACTTTTAATGATGCAGCTTTCAAATTAACGATAAGTTCCGTTATACTTGATCTACACTATTAAAGTATTTGAAAATTAAATTTCATAATTTTTTGATATTATTTGGCTAATAATCAACATGTCTCAAAATTGATAATTTTAATGATCGATGTGATATACTTGTGAATTTAACAGTGCAAAATAATCCAAATTTGATGAATTTTTTTTAGAATTTTTTTTAACTATTTTTAGTAAAATCACTAACTCTGGTTTTAAATGAACTCTTTTATCATAATTTTTTAGAAAATTTTTATTTTTAGTCGTTTAATTTTAGACTATTTTTTTGATACATAAATAATATCAAAAGTTTATAAAATTTAATTTTTAAATAATTTTAATAATATAGATCAAATATAAAAGAGTCGATCGTCGATTTAAAAGTATTATCGAAAACAACTTGATAGGTATCGCAGTCGTCGGACTCGTATTAATATACAAATAACTTGTTAATTAATGTGGTGGCATAGAAAATTTGAAGACGATATAGAATTGGGAGTAAGGTAAAATACTATCTTTATCAGCTGCTAATTATATTAATTATTATATATTTAAATCGTCTTGTCACCATACGGAAAAGAAAAAAAGCACAAAAGTTATATAAATAGTGACTACTTTAATTTTATGTAAGTGCATGGTATCAAAACTACCTTGTATTTATTAATAGGTTTACTGTACAACACATTTGAAATGAATGGTGACAATGACGTGACAGATTAATTGAATTTGAGATGCAATCAGGTTGCATGAACCTGCTTTTTCTTTTTGAAAGAGAACAACACACTACCCCACGTTATAGTTTTCACTGATGCACTTTATACTATTTCGTGTTTCTACATGGTTAGGAATAAAGAGGGCATGATTTTAACGTGGTGACTCCCTTGAGTTGGAAAATGTCTTATTTACTATGGAAAAGTAGTAATTCGATTACATTTGGCTTTGATACTCTTTCAACTTCGGAATTGATATCATTCGGAGCTAGATTTTGCATCTTTACCTTTTCTTTTTCATGGCATATATTCTTTTAATTCTTTTGTCGATTTTTATTTGGGTCATTTCATCTCTTGATGTTATTTGGGAACCTACAAGCAAATTAGATGGTATCGAAACCTTACTAGCTGATTCTTCTGATCTCGTCGCATCCCAAATCGTGATCAAAAGAAACTATCAATTTTATTTATCCTTTTTTTTTAATTATTTTTATTTTATCATGGATCAATGCAGCCTCTGATGCATGCCTAACTAGTAGTGAAACTATTTTTCCGCCAATTATAGTATGCAATATTATATATATATATATAGAGAGAGAGAGAGAGAGAGAGGAGGTGGTATATTATCGATAGTACGGAGGATTTTTATGCTACCAAGTTATTTTCAATGATGCAGCTTTCAAATAGACGATCGACTTCGTTAGACTTGATCTACACTTTTGGAAGTATTTGAAAACTAAATTTTGTAATTTTTCGATATTATTTATCTATCAAACGAGTAGTCTAAAAATGAACGGCTGAAAATAAAAATCTCATAAAAAATAATGATAAACGATTTGAATTTAAGATCAGATGTATTGATCTTACTTTAAATAGTGAAAAGAATTTTATATAAATTTTTCATCAAATTTGATTTTTTTTTCTCCGTTAAATTTACAAACGCACCATATCGACTATTAAAATTATCAATTTTGAGACCTTTTGATCTCTAGTCAAATGATGTCGAAAAATTATGAAATTTAGTTTTCAAATACTTTTAATAATGTAGATCAAGTCTAACGGAGCCGATCGTCGATTTAGAAACTGCATCATTGAAAATAATTTGGTAGCACGGAAGCCTCCGTGCTGCCGATAATATACCAGCCAAGTGCTCTCTCTCTCTCTCTCTCAATATATATATATTAGTTGTGCTGAGAGGTTGTTGAATATTTGTCTGTTTCTATTAACCCACTATTTATAATTTTTATTACATATAAAAATAAAAAAACTCCTTACTCATGATACTGTAGTATTATGTAGATTAATTAACACTCTTTAAGTTTTTATAACCTTCTAACTTGAGCTACATAATAACAATTTGATTGTCTTAATTAAAAATAATATAAAATTTGGGAATGTTATAAATCATAAAATGAATGGCCTGTAATAGTCATGCAATTCTGTATTTTCTTTCTTTCTACAGTTAACATAAACTGCTCTAAAATAATACCAGAATCAACTCATAATTAACTATAAATGATCTCATTTGACATATTTACACCATCATATGCTTATAAAATAAGACATTCAATTTTTTTTTTAATCATAATTGATCAATCCTATTTGCAAATCGGGGAGGTCAACCCTAGAGAAATATGCAATGGAGAGCGCGTCTTAGCTTTTATTTTTTGAGTAAAATGTATAGAAACCTTCTGAATTTTAGTTCTTTTGCAAATTAAGGTTTAAAATTTTTAATTTTGATACTTACACAAAACTTCATTAAATAGTTTAACAGGCTCCTGGATCCGACATCGTTCATAGAATTTTATAAGACTTCAAAATATTAAAAAAAAAGTCAATTTTTTCTCTTTCAATTTGATAATTTAGTTTGACGATCGAAAAAATAATCGAACTAAACTTTAAATTTTATCGCCTTTTCAGTATTAGAACATAAAAAATAATTATTTTTTGTCTTTTAAAATTTTATAAAGCTATACGAAATGCATACAACAAAAATAATTATATAATCAACAATTTTAATTGAAGAAATGAGTCTATTCAACTACTTGATAAAGTTTAAGGAGTCTAATTATTAAAATTAAAAGTTTAAATGCCTATTTATAAAAGAGCTAAAGTTTAGAGATTTTTGTAAATTTTTTGAAGATTATTTTAGAGATATTTATATGCTTCTTTTTTTTTTTGTTTAGGGAGGAAAAAAAAAAAATCCTAAAATAGAACGAGATTGGTGGTGTGATTTTCGTGGGGAGAAGGTGTATGAGGACAAACGCCGGGGTAGCTTTCGCTGATGGAATTGCGCAACACCACACCTACGACGTGGTTTAAGGTCAAACATCGAGTCCACGTGGCGCTCTCTGTTTGGACTTTTATGGCCCCTTCTGTTGGCCCGGTGGACCACGGTGTAGTACAATTTGGGCGTAGGATAAACCAATAAGAGGAGTACACGTGGTGAGCGGCGGGGGTGCTGGTGCGGTGTTGCGTGCATTATGTGTTGGAGCTGATCCCGTAGTAGGATTTAGGCCCGCATGCGAATGTGTTGTATACAGCTTTGATGGTTTAAGCCTCACAAATGGATAAGGTCCTGTGCGATGCCTTGTTCTTAATATATTGAAAATCATGCATCTCATTGTAGTTCATTTATTAAAGATATAATTTTTAGTTTTGTTAGAAATTGAAAAATATATTTTTATATATTTCGCTTTAATTTTTTTAGCTATTATCAGAACAATTATATTATATCTAGCCATGATTTTGATTTTAATTTTTTTTTGCTCTAATAATATTAAAATTAGTTGTGAGAAATATCAATATTCATTTTAGGAATGTACTCCTATACCGTAAAATGATGACAAAATTTCTATCATTGATTTGGAAGGAAGAATGTGGACACAAAAAGGAAATAAAGCTAAAAAGAAGAAAAATCAAACAATGGTCTCCACCAAAGCAAAACTACAACCAACCAAACCAAATCTATGAGCTTTTCAGCTTGCAAATGCTGATTGGTACAATCCACTGACTCCCAACCTTTTATTTACTCAGAAGTAAAAAGATGGCAAAAAAATAAATTTTTAGAAAAAGATATATATTATCGGTATATTCAATATATAGATATAAATCTTACACTTCCTCGGTTGAAGAGTTCACAAAACTCTTTTAAATTTTTAATATTAAAATAAAATTTTATAAGAATAGCAAAATAGTAAGTCATTGGATGAGAGATGCAAGCCTCATATATATAGTCTAGAAGTGTACATTTAGCATTTCTCTTTAAAACCAAACAACATATATTTCTACGTGTAATGACAAATTCCTTTAGGTACGTTACGTACGTCCGCATCTTTATTTTCCTTTCAAGAATACTAATAGGGTTTAATTATATTATACTGCACTGTATCTTAGGTTTTTTTTTTTTTTTATTTGCTACATTATACGGTTTTTCTTTTTTTTTTTCAAAGGCATTATTGTATTACTATATTTTATCTATCTCACCATTTTTTAATTTATTTTATTTTTCTATCTTGTGCTATTCTCTTTTCTCATAAATATTACTAAACTGAGAGATCTCTTAGTAGGGAAAGAGGAGGGGACTACCACGATTTTCTTCTCTTACTAATCTATATGTTACTGTTAACAAATATGATATTTTAGATAAAATCTAATAACTTATTAAGAAACGCTATTAAATAGTAAAAAAAATATAAAATGAATCTCCATGATAAATTTATTGACAACTTCTATCAAGATTTTTTTTTATTATTTTTGTATATATATTGTTATTTTTATGTTAAAATGAGCTTAATATTTGCTCAATCACTTTTAATCTAAATTTTTTAGTAGTGTTTATATAAAATTATAAATTTATTGTCTACAATGTAGGGATTGAAAAAAAAAATTATAGTTGAGTAGTATTTTTTTAATACAACCTGTCAAGTACAGTTCAGCATAGTGTTATTAAGCCTACGTGTAATAACAAAGTTCTTCTATAAATCATCTGGCCCAAAAATTTTAGGCTAACATAAAAAATATAACGGTAGGCCCATTTAAAGCCCAATTTGTTAGTTCTGTTTTGTTGCTTATTATTTTATGAGAAAACTTCAAATATCACCCATGTGATTTCGTACTTTCTTACATTAATATCATGTGGTTTAAAGTGTATTACTTTCGTGCCTTGTGGTTTTTTTTTTTTTTATTTTCTTCATTAATTTTTTTTTTGTTAAATCAATAACAAAACTAAAGAGTACTAAAGTGAATATTCGATAAACTATTGGTGGGGTATCTGAAGTTTTTTATAGGGTTAATTTCATAGGTGCCCTCACACCAACCCCTAATTACATGGATACCCTCCAAAAATTATTAATATCAAAAATACCCTTCAAATTTAGTAAAATTATCAAAACTACCCTTATTACCTATATTTTTTAAAAAATATGACTAAAATACCCATTTTACCCCTCTTACTCTTACAACAATTATAATATATATTTTATTACCAAGATAATATACTTTTACTATAAGTATTTTTCTAGTTTAATTTAATTAATTTAATATGTCTTCATTTTAACTAGTTTAATATGTCTATATTTTATTTCATTTAACTAGTATATATTCATTTTATTTGTTTAATTACAAATGGAATAATTAGATACTTTTTGTTAGATTTATTTTAAGATTTTTATATTGTTTTAGATGTAGTTTGAAAATTCTTTATTGTAGCTTTAATTTATATTACTATGAGTTTTTTTTCATATTTGTCTTTTTATAGTTTACTTTGATTATTTTTTAAATCTTTATATTATGTTATATATAGTTTGATAGTTTTCTATTTTATCTTTGAAAATTTTTTTTGATAGTTTTCTATTTTAAATGAAAAAATAATTAAAATAATCAAAGTAAACTATAAAAAGACAAATATGAAAAAAAACTCATAGTCATAATTTTTTTGAAAAAATAATCAAATTAAACTGTAAATAAAAAACAAATTAAATTAAACTAAAAAATACTTATAAAAAAATATGTATTATAATTGTTGTAAGAGTGAGAGGGGTAAAACTGGTATTTTGGCCTTTTTTTTTTCGGAAATTCAAGTAACATGGGTAGTTTTGATAATTTTACTAAATGTGGAGGCCAATTTTGATATTAATAATTTTTGAAGGGTATCTATGTAATTAGGGGTTGTTGAGAGGGTACCTATGAAATTAACCCTTTTTTATATATGATTTAATGAAAAGTTAACGGAGGGGTTAACGAAAAATAAAAAATAAAATCACATGGTACTAAATTGATACACTTTAAACTACAAAGTACTAAAATGAAAAAGTGCAAAATCACATGAATAATATTTGAAATTTACCATATGTGAAAACTTGAGTGACATCCGTTTGTGCTTAATTAGCACGGGAAGTTTGATCTCATTTTTAATTTAATTTCAAAAGTTCGTTCGCTTGGTAATTAGCATTAGATATAACACGTTTCAGATGATAAATCTAAGCGGAAAAAAAAAAACAGTTTGTTTGCTAATTAACAACTCACATGATGAAATTGGTACAAGTGAAAACAATCAAATGATTCTGGGTCAAACTTGGAAGTTGAATTTTGCAATAAACTCACTTATTTATATAATTTTATTTAATTTTATAAATAATGCTATAATTAAAGCATGGGATTTAGGATAATAACCATGCGAATAAGCAAATGCGGAGGGGATCCGAACCCAACTACAAAGATCCTCAAACGCTACCGCTACCGCCATTACGAAATTTCTCAACGGTCACCACACTGACACCTGGGCCCTTCTTAAGCGGGCCCCACATGTCAGGCACACCACACCGCATATTATCGTTACACCGACCCCTCACGGGATCCCCTTACTTTCCCCCTCGGGAGACTCGTGGATCGCGTTTTTGAATCGTCTTCTTCCTCTTCCTCTTCCTCTTCCTCTCTCACTTTCTCTTTCTCGCTCTCTTCTTCGATCAAACCCTGATCCCTCGCTCTTTGTATTGGGAGGAGCTAGAGAAGCGGCGGCGATGGCTTCGGATAGCTTCGGCGACAAGAACGCCGTATTCCGGAAGCTCCAGCTCAAATCGGAGAACAAGGTAATCCCCTTTAGGGTTTATTGGACTCGTTTCGACATTTTGATCTGTTTCTAGCTCTTTTGGGGTGGATTTGATTATGTGATGTTATTGATGTAGATCTTTGATCTTGATTTTGTGGTCGCAGGTGTGCTTTGATTGCGACGCGAAGAACCCGGCGTGGGCGTCGGTGACGTACGGGGTCTTCCTCTGCATCGATTGCTCCGCGGTCCACCGCAGGCTCGGCGTTCACATCAGCTTCGTGAGGTAACCTGAATCTTTTCAAATTTAGGGTTTAGGGTTTAATGGGATCTTATCTCTTTGATTGTTCGTGGGGCATTTCCGTTTGAAAACCCTTTAAGATTTATAATTTCTTGTTTCCTTCCTTTTAGGGTTTTTAGCATTTTATACCAAATCCTACATTAAAAATTATGCCACAGATTTTTAGATATTTCGAAGTGAAGAATAATACGAAACAACCGTTTTACCCTAAAGGCTTAAGTTGTTAGAGAACGGTGTGATTCAAATATTTTTATATTTAACAAATAATTATTGCCTCTTGACATGCTTGGGATGTATGAGCTGCACAAAGGAAGATCCAAATTAACACTACAATTAATGGCTCAATATAAAATGCTTTGAATTTGACATCATATAAGAAGAGTTCCATTACTTGCATGGGGAAATCAATGATATTTTCCTGATGTTATTCGTGTAGAGTGCAGAAGGGTGATGGTGATCTTATCCTTGGCGAAATGCTTTTGCCTTTTGTTAATTGAAGAAAACAATGTAGGAATAAGAGAAGAAACTGATGAGTGATCTATCATGGGGTGCCAGGGGAAAAGTTCTCTTTCCTTCTAGAATAGACAAAGGGGTGATTTAGATTTTTGACATGCGATAAGCCATATAGGTTTCCTCGATAGTTGGCATGTTGAAAAAAAACATGCATAAAAAGAATCTATGTGTAGCTTTTATAGGACAATTAGCTAAATTAACGTAGTTTAGATTCGCCAAGTTTGTTCTATAATATCGTAGTGTACTTTTCTCTTGTCATGGCCCTTAATCATGACAAATACTTTGACAAAGGTGGGTGTGATTGTTTGGAAAACTGAATTTCTTGCTTATCGTGAGATTTGCAAGGAAGCATATCAAGTGTTTGCAAGAGTTTGAAGCTAGGTATAGAGAACTACTATTGGTTTGGGTGTCCCTCTAGTGCGATATAACTGAGATATAAAAGCTTGTCTCATCATTAAAATTATCTTCTTGAGAGGTGGAGTTTACTCCGGCCCGTTGGTGGAGTTCCCACCTCTGTCGGTGCAGTTCAACATAAGCTTGACAAGTAAAACACTCAAATGTATATAATTGTGCAATGTGAAGAAGATTCTGATGGTCTGGTTGCAAGTGCTTGCCTTGATGGTCCAGTTTGCTTCGATCCCTTGTTTCATCTCTTCGTTGACAAATACATCTGCATCCTGTAGGTCAACTAATTTAGACTCATGGACTCCGGAACAGCTAAAGATGATGGCTTTCGGAGGCAACAATCGCGCGCAGATCTTCTTTAAGCAGCATGGGTGGACAGACGGTGGGAAAATTGAGGCCAAGTATACATCAAGAGCCGCTGAGTTGTACAGGCAGATGCTGTCCAAGGAGGTTGCAAAAAGTCTTGCAGAAGACAATAGCTTGCCGTCCTCACCTGTTGCTGTATCCCTGGTACCAGATATAGGAAGTGGACTTCCTGAACTTAAGCTTGCGGAGGAAACAAAAGCAAGCACGAATGAACAGCATGAAACTGAGATTGCCTGTTCCCCTAGAGGTCCAGTTCGTTCTACATTTATCAGTTCTATCAAGAAGCCTATTGGTGCAAAGAAGATCGGAAGCAAGAGTGGAGGACTTGGAGCCCGAAAGCTTACTACAAAGGTTAACTATTTTCCCAATCCTGCAAGTTATATGCTAACTTATTACATTCCCAACCGATTTGATATAGGTTGTTTTTGGGTAATTTGTTTATAGTGTTTTCACTGATTCAATCATATATATGATCAACAAGCTTTCCTATCTCTTTTTGGCTTCTTGAGCTAGCCTCTCTACTTTGAAATGCAATAGTCAGTCATTTGGCAACAAAAGAACCTGGAACTTTTCTATGTAGGGAAACTGAAACTGGACACCAATACCAGAAGTCCCAATTTGGAGCTGAAGAAGTTTGTAATGAAAAACTTGTTAATGTCTCTTCCTGCTGGGCGCGGCTGGAGCTTGTGCAGCAGTGGTGTTGGAATAGTGCTATTTGAGAAGCTCTTTTGTATTGAAATCTCCTCAATTGCTTTCTGCTGCAGTAGATACTCCAAATTGGATCTTCCAGATGTTCTGTTTGTCAAACTCTTGGCTGAAGTAGAGTTGTTGTTCCAAAAGTGAAGCTAAAGAGGCAAAAGATGTTGGGTTACTTGGCAACGAATCTTCTATTATTCCTTTTTTTTTTTGCTTCTCAATTTGGGCTTTGAAACAAATCTTCTTCGAACATCATGAAGAATTTATCTTTTTCAACTTTCCAATTGCAGCCAAATGAAAACCTCTATGATCAGAAGCCTGAAGAACCAACCCCTGTTTTGACATCCTCGGCTAGTACCACCACATTCCAAGGGCTATCCCTCCCTTCTCAATTTGAATACATGGAAGATATACCATCATCGGCTGAGATCACCTTCGGAGGAGCTCAGGATATCGGTCATGTTACACCACCAAAATGTTTGAACTTCTTTGCACAGTTTGAAATGGACGGTGGGTTTCAGAAAAAGTTAATCACTGGTTCATCCAAGGCACAGGTAAAACTCTATTTGCTTCTTTGAATTATGTTGGACCTGAATATACTTAGTTGAAATATGCTCCTCCTGGGAGATTTATTTTTGCCAACATTTTTTTAAGGGTAATTAATTTGTTGCTACTATGACTAACATGCATTTCCAAAACTGTGTTGTTTAAGGTAATATCATAAAGAACTGAACTTCTCTGGTTGTAATATGCATCAATGTAGCTTTCTTCTTGGTAGTATTATTTTCTTGTGAAAAAGTATATAGATGCGGGCTTATCCGGGGATTACTAAGGTATTGTAATAATTATAATTTATGAGCCACTATCTTTTGCACCTCCAGATGAATTCAGATTTATGATTTTCTCCAGATGAATTCAGATTTATGATTTTTCTTTAATTTTTTTTATCTGCAGCAGGCTTTTCTATGGTAAATTTATATTAGCCGTCATAAAAGTACTAAAGTAGTGTGCACAATTATTGCCATCTATCCAAGTGATTTATCGAGTTATTTTACTATGTTTTGTGACTTCTTTATTGCTCTTTAGATGCAAGAAAGTAATGAAGCTAGACAAAAATTTTCAAATGCAAAGTCAATATCGTCAGCTCAATTCTTTGGCGATCAGAACAAAGCTGATATAGATGCTCAAATCTCCCTTCAAAAGTTTTCGGTATGTAATTTTATCTACTGGCAGAAATTAATGTGATAACTAACTATATTCTGAAGCAATTCTAGCATAAGGCCATCATTTATGTGACTTTCGCTTTGATTTCAAATTCAGCTATCGCTTACTGGCTCTGTTTTCCAAAATTCGATCTTGGATCTACCGGATTTTTTATGAGGTTCAATACACTTTTTCTTTCTCTTTCCTTACTATCCTAAAGGATTGAAAGGGAGAGGCGAAATTTTAGTTACGTCATGTGGAATTCTATTTCTTCATTTCTTCGCATATCAATAACTAGAATGAAAAAAAGGGGAATGACAGGGCATCTGGGAATAAACGATTAATTTCTATCAATAGACCTGCTAAAGACCCAAACCATAGAGTAGTTAACACAGGTGCCACGGAGAGATATGTTTTTAGATCTCGCATTGAAAATCCTCCTTCTTTATTGTAATACATATATTGTCAGATGCTGTAGTTCAAGATCATTTTTATTTATTTTTACGCGGATTTCCTAACAAAAATGGATATGTACAATGAACCAATAGATGAGATTTTCCTGTCACTAAAAAAGAAAAAGACGACCTCTTCTTCCTGAGCATTACGGATAAATATTCATTATTTTTTATATGTTAGGTTGGGTTTCAGATGTATATAATTCTTTTATTATATGAAACCAAAAACAAGAAATGACAAGAAAGTTCTATATAGATAGAGGAGAAAATAAAGATGTGGAAAACAAGACAGGTATTTTGTACAATGACACTGTACAACAATTTTGAAAAGGGATGTAGCGCAGCTTGGTAGCGCGTTTGTTTTGGGTACAAAATGTCACGGGTTCAAATCCTGTCATCCCTACCTATGACTTCTCCTATGGGCAGTAACGAGAGATTAATTGCGATCAATTAAAATGGGGCATAATCTTTCATTTTTGGATACTATATGTATGCGAGATGTGTGAGAAGTTAAGTGGAAAAAAAAAAAAAA
>NC_033628.1:13284734-13327515 GCF_001540865.1 Ananas comosus
AAAGAGAGTAAGATTTCTGAATGATCTAGTTATAAGAATTGATATTGTATGCAAGATATGGATTCAAATTTAGGAGAAAAAATAAATAAAGAATCCTTTTTTTTTCTTATTTAATTATTCAACTACTGCATTCCATTTCTTTTTTAACCCGGTTTCACCTATCTGCTCAGAGGAGGAATTATCCGGGCTAAAAAACAAATTTTATCTAAAGCGAATTAAAATATTTCGTATCATGATTTAGTCCACTGGGTTCGTATACAACACAGTGAATACGGAGCAATTAGACATACTTAGATCGGGGAATCCGTTAGGAGAGAGAAGTATCTCACCATAGATCTTACATAAGGGTAATCTTACCTTTATACTTGTACTAATCAGTATCTATTATGATTTCGAGATTTCATATGAGGAAAGGTATTCATCCTCTCTATATTATATATCTCGATACTATTGACACTCATTTTATTCAAATTTCCATTCCTAACTCCCAAGGCCTTTTAATATGATAGTCAGCGGGAAGGAATTACTTTGGTGTTATGAACCAGTCCATCTCTCGAACATTATTATGAGATATGATCACCCGGTATAATGAGGTATAATACGAAGACAGTAGTAGAAACTATAAACAGTTGATCCCTTTTTGTTTGCGCCCGCCTTCAAGATATGATGACCTAATCAAAAAATCTTATCTTGGGGTAAGCAGTTTACACTGCTTGTTGTTTACTTCAACTTTATTCTTGTACATAGGGATGAGATTTGTTTCTTCTTACTACAAATTTATAAGCTGTTTAGTTTACCATATAACTAATCTGGTGTTAATCATCAAACCCGAATGCGAGATAAAAAAAAAAAAAAAAGAAAACATCTATTCAATACATTGAACCTCTTTCTTTTTTCTTTTATTTCTAAGAAGAGAGTGTTCAAGTTTCAATATTCCAACGAATGCACAGTAGAGATATTGATAACACACATAAGAGTTACATGGTATTTCATAACTAATAGATTGAGGCAGCAGCTCGTAGACCACCTAAAAAGTGAATATTTCACCATTATTCGATCCATATCCTGACATAAGAACCAAATAGGAGCAATAGCTGGAAATGGCGATCCATAAAAAAACCACCCTAATACTGGAGATCGCTAAAACAAGCGGATACCTCAAAAAGGAATTACTAAATAACTTTAGTAGAATTGATATAACCGCTATAGACGGTCCACACTAAACAAACGAAATATCTCTCGAATGGGAGGAGGTTCCTCTTTAAAGCCAATTTCTTGGTCATTGAGATTCGCGGATAATTCAGATTAATATTTAGGGATAGATCTTACCCCTTTTTTTTATCCCCTCAAACAAACCGAAATGATTGAAGTTTTTCTATTTGGAATCGTCTTAGGTCTAATTCCTATTACTTTGGCAGGATTATTTGTGACTGCATATTTACAATACAGACGTGGTGATCAGTTGGACCTTTGATTGAGTAACATTTCTTTTTTGATTGACCTCCTACAGGGAGGAGGTCAAATTCCAGTTGCAATTCAACTTTGTTTGGTAAGTTATTTTATTGTGATTCGACATACATAAGATAGACGGAATCACGCTCTGTAGGATTTGAACCTACGACATCGGGTTTTGGAGACCGCGTTCTACCGAACTGAACTAAGAGCGCTTTCAAAGAAAATCTTTTTTCTTTTGCCGACTCTACAAGGGGGCCACGATTTGCCATTTAAACATGGTGACCTTCAATGATTGTGTTTAACCAAACTCTTAGGTATTCCTTGAAACTAGACACTTCTTACTATTCTCTTAGTTCCCCAATTTTACTAGTTCCTTTATATCCAAGTGTATACTTCTCTCCAATATCGTAATTTTCTCTTTGTATGTACGTTTAGGCTACTTATAAAGAGAAGTTTATCGTGACGGAGTCAGACAGATTGGAATTAGACCATCGGTCAAGAGGAGTTCTAGTTTAAACAATTAAGGGTTAGTAGCCTTCTTAGTTGGATATATTATTACTGGAAATCATATACAATTATACACCACTACTATACTATCTTTGTTGTTTTGCTCTTTGTGTTGTCGCTTCTTTCTTGATGTGATCCGTTCTAGACTTGTCTTTTGGAAACCTTCCGTTTCCAGTATACCCGACCGAAAGAATAGTAGTTAGTTAAATTGTGTATGGGTACGCTAAGTATTAATTGTAGCATACCGTCTCTCCTTCTTGTTGTTGCTATTGTTATTTATTAGGGCGTCAGGATTATTGACGACCCCAACCGGTAGCCCTAGGACAAGGTAAGTTGAGATAACCATCCGTTCCAAAGAACAACTCGGTTAAGAAAGATGAAAGACGTGACAAAGGAGGGTATAGAACCAGAAGGTGTGGGAGCGTTCCGTGGACATTGGACTTATTCGGGCGAGGAATGATCACGTATTGTACCATAGGTAATGATCTGGTAATTAGTTTAAAGTGGTTTGAATAGGGGGTATCTCCGTTACACATTGAACGCAACCTATGTCGTTAATAAATAAAATAGAAAAGATGATTTGGGAGTGTTAATTTATAGGAGGTTATCGTTTTGAGGTAAAGATTCAACAAAGGAGTAATCGGGTAGCGTGTGGTATGGTCTACATCTTGATGTAAAATCGGTAGTATTAGAAGAAAGAAACTCAATCGACAGTATGAGATTGACATCTTTGTTATAGGATAATTGAGGGGGGTAGAGTAACTTGATAGTTAAACTCTATTACTACCGTATTCGCCGTACCTCTTTTACCCTCTGTTTTAACTGTTGTTTTCGGTTGTTGTCTGTACTCGTTACATATGGTCATTATTTTGTAATTTACATCGGGAAGGTCGTCTTCATATACTTAGCTACAGTGCGACGTACAGACCTAGACCTGTTTCAGTTTGTTTTAGTCGAACAGGAAACTTTTTTCGTAACTTTTACATAATTCTTTCTTTCTAGGTTATATATATTGATTGTTTAACCATGTTGATTTTTTAATGTCGTCTAAGGTTATTTTTGTTTTTTTAACAGTCGTTTCACTATCTACTGAATCAACTCGTAGACGATAGTCTATCACGTTCTCCTGTCATTTCCGTATTTCTACCGTCACGGAAAACCTACGTTAAGAGTTTATATTTTTATTTACTTATAAGACTAAAGAGGCTTTGAAAATCCACGGAACGCCTACAGTAAGACACATTTTCTTTCCACCAGCATAAGAACAGTAATCAACTCCTCTCGGGAAAGGATCAAATATAAATCGTCATCGACAGTCTATTTATCCGGGTCAGGTTCCTGAAAGTATATAAAACTAATAAATTAACCTGTTTTCGTTACTACGCGATGAAAAGTCAGAGCGTAATGTAATAAAAGACAAGCGAATCCCTGATTATTCTTTTATTTCCAGGAAGTTGTCAACTATGTTACACTTATCCCGCGTCGAGTATATATTGATCATATCGCAGTTTACATATTCCTTATCTTCCGTGGACGACCATAAGTGCCGGTGATTTCTTATATCTCTCATCAACTGGGTTGTCTTTGAGTGGTGTCCAATAGAACAAGACTAACAACCGCTTGTGGGAGTGGTTAAGTGGGATTGTTAGTTAGTTCACTTATAGTTGTAGGATCTTGGTTATCGTACGTGAAAAGGTACCCAACTTTTGTTTGGTTCATAGTACGTCTGCGAGTTCACATCTTTTACTGTGTACTGGTATGAAGCTAAAAAAAAAAAAAAAGAACTTCCAAATGAAACAAGTTTAAAACGTTATTTTTTTTTTTAGTTTTATACTTATACCCTCCGTATTTGACTGCATCTGATGTTATTTTATCGGCTCTTACTGCGATTTTTAGACTACAATCGTTCGTTGGACCGCCGGTAACAGCAGGTAGCCACACGTCAGATGTCGTTCTTCCCATAGTTGTAGTAGTCGTCAATGGTGCATCAGACCGTGACACCGTGGATTTAATCTATTATTAATTTTCTTCAACAATTTCGATAACTTCTTTGGTTGTAAAGACTTCATGTTGACAAATGTTAGTTAATGAATGGAAGTTACCTGAGGGATCACGGTAAAAGCGCTATGGATTGGGTGATTTCTAATTAGGTGAAAATCTTTGTGTATATAAACTAATATTATTGTATTTTTACTCTCCTTTTTCTCTTCCCTAACTTCTAACTGTAACTTTAACTCTTTTATTGACTTCTTACGTCCTAGTCATTGTCATTCAGTTGATGGACTTTCTATGTATCTCATCATGGTAAACATCCTTTCGGCGTTCGAGAATTTCACGTTGGACCGGATCGGAGTGGTCGTTAGACTTTTAGCAAATATGGCCCCTTCCCCTTGAGTGGATCATGTGGTTGAAGAGTAGTTACTTTTACTTCAAACGTTGGTATGTCGACATGGCATGAAATAGGAATGGTAGTTGTCTCATAAGTACTAACAGAACGCGCAACTCGTACATTTTGACATTTAGCCGTAAACTAGCATTCAAAGGAGGTAGCGGTCATAATAGAAGCTTTATTCGTGGTGATCCTGGATGTCAGAGGGACACACTCTGTTAATCAATCACGTACTTTCCTTCAATTTGTCGAGAAGAGTATTTCGAGTCAATCTCGCGATTATCGGAATATTCAACCGTCAAAGAAACTCCCATTAGGAGACCGTTGGTAAAATGATGTTGATTGTGTTCGATGTAAAATATTATTTGTCAAGATCAATTTGGTTGTATTAAACGTTTTACGAAATTCATCTTACACACTAGAACAGTCATTAATTGAAATCTACTATTGGAATGAAAAAAATTAAGAACCTGTTCTCTATTTTGTACTTATTTAGTTTGATGTCTGAAAAGTGCTCTATCTTCAGACTACTATTCTAGTACCGTCAATAAAGTTCCACAATCAAAAAACGTTTATGAAAAGTCATCAAATTAAAAAAAATTTTTTTTTAAGTTTATTTGGTTCTTTTCTTTTATCCAGTGAGTCTATTCTTTTATAATAGCTATGTACCTACACGACTTACAGTTTTAGGTACACATGTCATAAAACTTCTTTTGTTGAGGGTATCTTTTCGATTAGACTTACGTTGTGTCATGATTGCATATTTTTCGACTACTACTGAGAGACCCAAACAGTAATTACTTACCAACTACGTACAGTCCCAAGGCTTGTTACAAATGTATGGACCCTAGGTAGTCCAGTATCAGTACTTACTTCGGACAAAACAGTTTGTGGCCGAGCTGTACGACTAACGAACCAACGACTCCCATGACTACGAAACTGGGGACGTAAAAGACAGTATTACAATTGTTGCGGCAGTGTCAATTTCTTCTATACACGTTGTCGTGTTACGCCGGCTATGGTACATCCTCCATCTTTCAACTCAAAACCCCAAACGTTCGACTACCAACCTTCCGCATAATGACGGTCGTACTAAAGGATTTTGTACCAAATAGAGTGGTTTTGATCGGAGGTTCCTATATTGTCAAGGTTAGTTGAATTGTTAAAACAACCCAACAGTTGTAGTTTTATATTTTTCCTCTGAGTTCGTGCTAAAAGAATGTAAGTTTCTAGACTAGAAGGTAAGGTATAAAACCATATTCACGACTTGTAAGTTTATTGTTTTACAATCATACATACTATAATTAGTAATGTACGTCGATTTACGTTTTCCTCACGAAGATACTCATGATTTCTTTCTACAACTTTGTACAATATATACAAAGGAAAATGTATAAACTAGACAAGATCAACTAGTTATACTCGTCATGTAATTTCACTTTCCTACAATGATCCTTTTCAATCTCGTAAGAAGTGTTTTGCTGACTCTTTTTTCCCAACCTTCTCAAAATGGAAACGCGGTGAACAGTCACAACTTCGTAAATCGTTTCCCCCTGCTTATAACATAAGTCGGTTGTTCGACTAGTTTCTTCTACACTTAAACATATGAAGGAGGAGACGTTAGATTTGAGTACTTTCCATTAGTATTTGCTTTTTTCTCGAAGGATGAGTGTTACTTTCTGGGTCATTATGTGTAGTGTTTTAAACGTTTGAAAACGTTCCTGTTTTTTCCAGTTTACATCGTATAAAAACAGTGTTAGTTCATCAGGGTGTAATCTAATACACCCTGTTACGAACTCAAGCATTCAACATCGAACTATGGTAACCATTGTATTTAGAGAAACAGTAAACTTCAATTATAGTTCTACGAAAGGTCGTCCCATAAAGCGTTTAAACGTAGAACTGTTTAGGGTGGTACAGGTAAGCTTGGTTCGGTTTGTTGATTTGGATTTCTCTACAAATCCTCACCTGTTATCACTGCATGAAAATATAGTAATTGTTCGGAAGATAAAAGAAGGTCTACCAAAAAGAAGACTCAATTAAGAAAATTCCGGGGTCTATACCGTAGTAGGAGGAAGAGTAGTTAACGGACACTTTTTATTTTTTCTTTTTCTTTGTTTTTTATATATATATTTTAGTCCACCTTTTTTTCCTAGTCGACGGTTAATTAGAAATGAGAACGACATAAGTCTGGTCAGCATTAAGTCTTTCGAAAGAGAGGTTTTACACGAAGAGTAAGTCGTTGAGTTCGAGGACTATTTAATTATTTATGTTTTTAGTTTATTTTTTCGAAAATCAAGTGACATATCTCTTCAATTGCTTTCTTTTTAGTCGTCTTTATTTTTACGACTTAGTATTAGAGACAACGAATATTCAGTGAGAACAGAGGTATGAGAGTTCGTCCGTACACGTTAAACGAAAACTTCTTAGTGCTAGAGCAGAAGGACCTTTGCTCTAGATCTCATTTCAAGGACGCTGTATTTGAAGTCAGTCGTTATCATGACGATGCTTAATTTCAATTGTCACTAGCTGTCAAATTTAAATGAACCTTCGACGTCGTAAAATCATTAATGGCACTAAAGACCTAGGTTCTTTGCCCATAACTCAAGAAGGGGCGAACTTAATAACCCTTATCTACGAGACACTAAAACTACGGACAAACTGGTTGGTTGTCCAACGAATTTGTTTAGATGGTTAAGCTATCATTTTAAGCTCTTTTAATTGATTTGTTAGGAGATTACTGGGAAGACGACTTTACTGGACTGGTTTATTAGCCTCGAGCTATAGCTGCCGGGTCTCAGTGGTAAGGGTTCGTATATTAGGCATACTCCACTGTAGTGTAGCCCGGCACACTCGAGTTAGCCACTGGCCACTAGGCGTAAAAGTTATAGATGACCTCTTAATTTTCCCAGCGCGTATAGGACAACATATAGCACGACGTTTTAAAAAACAGGTCATTCCTAGTCGTGTGGGTTTTTATTTCTTTTTTCTGGAGTTTGATGATTGTAATCTTCATATAAAGTATATCATATTACTTCTTGACGCTTCACTAAAAGTACTACAAAACTTAAGCGAAAAATGAAAGAGAAGTCAATGATGTTTCCTGTTTTATAAGTGATACTAGAGGAGGTAAACTATAACTAATGTCACTTGGATGGCTGACTATTAAAAGAAAAGGAAAAACAAAAAAAGTTCACATAAAGAAGACTGTACATTCGTCTTTAGGGCCAGTAGTCTTGTATACGTCCATTTCCCGTCAGACACTCTCTTTTCTATTCGTTCTTTTCTGCTAGGTGTGAATATATCGAAAGGGAAAACTTTTCATTTTAGTTAGGGCGCCTCCACGTCCTGATACGAAGCGGAGATGTCAAGTATCGTCTATGTAACTTACTTTATTATGGTATATCTTTCGTTAAAGAGCAGGATCGTTGTCTCCTGTGAGAGTCTGCGTAATTGGAACTACAGCTTCTAATTACGTATCGGGTAGCTTTCAAATTTTTGGAAGGTTCGTCGTCATATATAGTCCTAAGTCGGCTTTCATGTAGTCTTGACTGTCGCCATCGATAAAAGCGTTATGAACAGAACGAGTGTATTGATACGACATCTTGCTGTCCGAAGGGTAAAGGATAACCGCTACATGTGCTACCCGTTAAGATCAGTATTAATTATCGGTGAATCGTTGTTATACTACATTTCCTAATCAAGGCTAGCCATTTTAAGGAAATGGCGGCTCTAACGTATGTTTGGGATGATTAACGATGAACCAATATGATATGCTTTAGCTCGTGAGGAATTGTGAGGGATTGTCCTAGTGCACACAATCATCAGGGCATTTAAGGAGAAAGATAGGCCATTTAGCTGTCTTAGCCTAGTTCGTGGTGCTTAAGGATACCTCTTATGGATTTAGAATCGAGTTAGAGCGTTAGTTCTTCGCCTAGCTCGATGTGTCTTCGTCTTGTCCTAGAGCGTCGACCTTTGGGGATAGAAACGCAGGAGATTAGCTTTCCCCCCACTTGTCTTCTCGCTAGATTTCGTTTTAGATAGACTAGTAAGGCAATTTTTTTTTTCTTGTTTTAATTCGGGATCTATGGTAGTCTCTAGTTTAGTTTCTTCCTTTGCTCACCACTATCCTCTTCTTCCCGTAATTGCATGGACGAAGAAACCCTTTCGCTTCGAGGCTAGTTTAGGCCCCGGTTCGCAAAAAACTAAATTACCCATATATATATCAAGCACGGAAAATGATGTCCGGTACTAATTTCTTTGCATCTTCCATCCATCTGCGGTCCTCCTATTTCTTAGAATTTGCCTATATTTTTGTCTTTCTTTTGCTCTACTCTTCTATAAGCAAATAATGCTGGTCGTTTGTCTTTTTCTTCTGAAAATTCACATCATACTACCTAAAGCATGTATATGCCAAGTTATGCACTTAGTTTTTTTTTGTACTTATTATTGCCATGTGCATTTATGGCCTAACTTGTCTCAAATTTGTTTTGAAGATTGCGCGATATTGTTGTTTTGACCATGAGGATTTTCCAGAGTAAGGTATCTCTTGGAACTTATGCCTATTTCATTACCATGCCTAACTCTGTCTTTTGCTTTTTGGTCAATCTTATTTGCTTGCATGTTCTATCCGCTCTCATATTCTCCATCTTGAATTTGTAATTTTTATTAGCAATCTATTTCTTAGCATTTGCTTTTGCCAATGAATATAGATGCACTCTCGTTTCTTGTAAATTGTCTTCTAAATTACAAGTCTAGATTGTCAGAAAGTAAATAAAGTAGCTTCTGCTCGTATGCATTTTACATAGTACAAAATTTGGAAACCCTTCTGCCCTGGCTCTAGTATGCACATCCTTCTCTGCTCTTGTGATTTAGAATTTCGGGTTATAGCTTCGAGTGATCCTGTTCATGCTTTGGGCATGAGGTAATAGTGACATTATCACGTATCCTCTAATTCCAGTTAACTTACTAGCATTATCATTCAATCCCACACAGGCTGTCGACGGTAAAAGGAAAGGCAAGGCATAAGACATTCATTACCTTTTGGAGCACTACGATCCTTATAAAAGAAATTTTGCTGATTCTTTTTTCTTTCTTTCTGTGTGTTTTTTTTTTTTTTTCTTTTGGGGTGTTTGTTCAGCACTGCTGTAACTTGTACCACGTTGTATGTAATTTTGTTGTAATGCATTCATGTGTAGAATAGCTTGTCCGCATTCTTATTTTTTTTTTTTTTTTTTTTTTCCCGTTTTTCCCTTTTCCCAAACCACAACTGGGCCCCTCCCGTGCAGTTGTCCAGCCTGCGACTGGCCCCCGTTCGGCGGAATATGTGCGTGCGGTGCTTCCTGGAGCCTTGGTGGCGGGCTACGGAGCACAGTGGGGCCGCGGCTTCCCACGACAGCGAAGCGTGCACGGTACGAGAGGCACCCGGGGTGGGGGGTGGTGAGCGAGCAGGGAAGGGGGTGCACTGAAGCTCACTGTTTTTCTACTTATTTAAAAAAAAATTTTTTTTTTTAAACACGCGCACGCGCGCGCGCGCACCACTTACTCTATTTCTAGGACGTTACAAGTACGGCTCCTAGGGGTCGAGTGCACACGCCACGAGTACGTAAGAAACCCAGATGTAACGTCTTAAACGAAAGACAGAGGACAATAGTAGAGTGGGGTCGCTCACTCCGTGCATCTTGACGTCAAAAAGTCAAAACTCTAATCGTATCTACTACTATGGGCTAACATGCACAAAGGCTATTTTCTACGGTGTCTACATGAAGTTTTATGCACTGCCCTTGGCTTATGTCGAATGTCCGAATGTCATAGTACCTAATTGAGTGAGAACGTGGCTAAAGACTTTCTTATAATACGTAGTAATGTTCTCTATGATGTGTGCTAATAGACTAATTTTATTTTATTACTTTCTCGTCCGTTTGTGTGTTTTAGTCCGGAGTTGTGAATGTTTACACGTTTTCCTTTAACGGACTAGGAGCGTATTAATATATGCGACCTACTTTCCTCTTTTTAGTCGTTGTTCAAGTCAAGACTTTAAATAAGGATGTAGGCTTACGTCAATAGTTATTACTAATATTATAACATTGTTTCAATTANATTGACTTGTGATAACAAATATTGCACCAAAATTTTTTCTCCACAATCAACACACTTTTGATGGCATCAATAATGTTGATGGATCAGGCGTTTGGTTGATTTTGGCTTACGCAGCATATTAACCTTATATATATATATATATATATATATATATATTGACCTCATACTACCTCATACAAGTAGCTAGTAACTAGTTTATTCCAAGTTGAAAAAATTATTAAAGTAATTGTGTCTAAACTTGTTCTATGTGCCCAAACTTAGCTTAGCTATAATAATCACGCTATCGCATATTTTATGGCTTGTAATCAATTCTTTTAGCTCGAGGATTAACCAACTCCATTTGCCCTCGATGTTTTGAATTAAAGTCCTCGTATTTTGTTTTCATCTCTTTGTTTTACCTTTCTTATGCCAAGAAACAAAATGGACAACAAGAAATAAAGCAACCAGGTCAAAACAAATAAATAAATAAATAACAGTAATTGTTATAGAATCTCTAATCTTTCTTGTCACTGACTCGACATACTATATTAATACCTGTATTGCTAAAACAGTATTTATCGTTTCATTTTTCTTCAAAAATAAACTTAACTAGAAATACAAAGCAATAATATTTCGAACTTGGAACTAGATTAATATAAACCACCAAATTTTTACTACTTGTGCTAAAACTCATCGGCCTTTACCGCTAAAATAATTGACAAATACATTTATTTTTATTCTGTATATAATTCATATATAACTGCCTCACCGCCACGCGTGCCCACTAACGCACCCAAAGTAGTAAGATCTTCACAGCACAGCATAATGCTGTGCGAAGATCCATAATTATAACCAATTAATCAAATGTTTCACATATTACAAAACTCATTTTGAACTTATTTTTTTATCTTTAATAATGCGTCATAACTCCCAAACTTTCTCTACAAACAACGGCCAACGCTCACTTTACCCTCCATTCATTTCAAAAATAATAAAAAATAGAAAAGGTTGAACTAAAGTACTATATTCTGTTAGTCATGATCTCATCACCATCCAATTGAGCTATTAAAAGAATAATGAACAAAAAAAAAGGTAAAAAAAATTGTGGAGTCAATTTCGTCCTTCTCAAAACTAGGGTTTCCCCTGACCTACGGCCGAGGTTGTCCAATGTGGCCAATAGTAAGAGCCACCACAAATTTAATAATAATAATAATAATAATATCTTTTCTCATTGATTAATTTTTAAGTAACGCTATCACTATATCTGGAACTAAAATATAAATTTTATATTTTATTCGTAAAAGATCATTGTTTTTTTTTGTTAATGTAATTAATTTGTTCTTTTAATATTAAAAGTTAGAATTTTTTTAAAAAACATTTAAGAAGATAATTATAAATACTTTTCAGAATTTTCCCACTAGAAAAATTCTCCGCATAGGTTCTAACCCATCGGAAGAATCGCGCATATTTTGGCCTTTATTGGGAAACAATAGTTTGGATTACATTTACAAGTGTCCCCCCCATTTCTCTTTAAATTATTATATTATTTGTTATTTATTATTTATTTATGGGTATGGGGCTTATGCTTTTGCGATCGCATGGAGGGTCGGATCATCGGAGGGCCATGCTGTGTACATCCCGTCAGTCCATTTGTTGTTCCTTCCGAGCTTATCTCTTTCTAGTGGCTTTTGAAATTACACAATTGGCCTTAACTAGAAGCAACTGAAATTAAAGAGGCAGTTAATAGTCAATTAGATTGATTTTTTTTAAAAAAAGCAACATTAATGCAATAATACGCGACGAAGTAGCTAACATTTATAGCCGTCTTGTGTTAATAGCGCAGTTGATAGAGACATTGCCCTGCAGTGTATGTATAGTTTTAAGCATAGTAATACAGTTGTTGTTAATGCCATAATAATATGAAAAGAATGATCAAAACGATATAAGATGGAGGGGTTAAAAAAAAAGGCTGCCCACTGTGGACAACCTTCTTAAAAAGGGATGGGCAGGTAACAGTGGATGTGTCACGTATGGCGTTGATCTGGAGAGTGTAGACCATTTGTTGGTGAAATACGTGGTTAGCAAGTTTTTTTTTTTTATTTCCATCCTTGACGAGTCTTACATCTGCCCCACTAGTGTGGATGTCATTTCCGTCTTTGAAGAGCTATCGGGGAGGGGGTCGCCGTCTGAGACTCTGAAGCCTCAGACACCTGTGGCGGCCCTGTGGTGGACAATGTGGTGCGAGAGGAATAATGTCATTTTTCGAAACCTTCCCATAAATGCTATCTCTATGGCAAATCGTATTAGAGCACTGGCGAAGGAGTGGACCGATTTTTGTAGAGTTGGGTGAGTCCTTTTTTTTTCTTTTCTTTTTTTTTTGTTCAGCTCTTTTTTTTAGTTCCTATTTTGTTTAGTTTTGCCGCTTCCTGAGGGCTTAACTGCCTCACACTATGTAGTTAAATTCATTTAACTAATAAATGAAGTAGATAGTGTGCTACCTTTCTCTCTTATATATATATATATATATATATATATATATATAGTTGAGCTAGGATACTTTTAGAAGCACCACCCACTTGGTGCTTCTAAGNCTCCTGGGTAAGATCCTAATAGTCAAAAATAGAAAGGGATTAAGTTAAGTGAGCCAAACAGCGGTTAAATCGAGAGATCATTCGGAAATAAAGAATTAGGAAAAGTAGATTTAACTGCTTGCAAATAACCAAAGTTCTAGTCAAATTAAAGTACCCCCCTATGGTTTGTCAAACCATTTGTTGGAAAAAAAAGACTAGTAGGTTACCATTTTCGTAGTTAGTTGAAACCATTTAATGCGGAGGATAATAGTGTGTCAAAAACAAAAGGTGCAAAAACTGCTCTATGGGAGTGGTGTTAATTGGCCCCTCTAAGCCATAAGCATTGTTTTTTTTTTTTTTTTTTTGAGAATAGTTTAAGGATAAAGAAAAGGGTAAACAATTAAAAAATCGAGAGAAAGAAAATTCTGTTTTTTTTTTTTTTTTTTTGAGAATAAGGTAGCAAAGCTACCTGCTTCATTCATTAAGCAAAATGAACTAGGCGTATATGTTGGAGGCAACTAAGGCCTTCTGGAGTAACTGGGAGAAAAAAAAAAAAAGATAAAAACGAAAACAAAACAGTAAACAAAAACAAAAAAATATATATGTTTATGCTTTTATATCACATCCTTTTCAAGAAGCAAATTTGTCAAGGGATTGATCTTTGAAGAGATTAGCTTGGCTTCATCGAGTCCTTTTTGTCAATTGCTTTTGGCACTTCTACAAAATTGAATAGTACATGATTATTTAACTCCGAATTCACAAGCACTATCCACTTAGGTGATTATTTAGCTTACCTTTAAGTAATTGTTGTGTGTTTGACATGCAGATGTTTAATCGTCATCACTATAATAAAAAATTGAATTTGATTTCCTAAGTTTTGAAAATAAAAAGTTTAAATTAGAAGTTAATTTCAGCTTCAACTTCGCATAAAAAATACTACTTAAAGAACTTGCACTAAGTTAAACAAACTCAAATAAAATTCGAATGCATAAAAAATGCCCCTTTTTTATCCCCTTTTAACTTTTGCCCGAAATGCCAATGCATAGTTAAGGCCCGGCAATCCCATTCGATCGGGAGTACTTAATAAATTTGACACCAACATATATCTTCTCAATGACAAGATTTTCCAAACCAATGATATCACATTGTGTTTGTACACAATCAAACATCCTGCACATGCATTTTACCAATTTTAGTAATGAGATATCTAATTAACTACATGCTGTGCCTATTTCATAACTCATGAGCTTAATATCGATTAAAATGGTGACAAAAAACAATCTAGACCCCCTATTTGCAAAGCATCTATCTATTTATATTAAACTCAAAGCTGTAACTACAATTTCTATAGTTAGACACTGAGGTTAGAGCTCACTGACCATTTAAATCTAGAATATCTTTTCTTTTTTGAGAAACAGAGCTTCATTTATTGAAGGGAAAACTTCAAAAACACCCCCTGTGGTTTCATCGTTTCTCACTTTGCCCCCCTGTGGTTTAAAATGTATCAAATTGCACCCCTGTGGTTTCGTTTTTATCTTTTCAGTAGTTTTTTTGTTAATATTTCATTAAATTATATACAAAAAACTTCAGATACCCATCTAGATTTATCAAATATACACTTTAGTACCCTTTAATTTTAATTTTATCACTGATTTAAGAAAAAAAAATAATAAAATTTGATAAGAAAAAGAAAAAAAAGAAACCACAGGGCGGCAAATTGATACATTTTAAACCACAGGGGAGTAAAGTGAAAAACTATGAAACCACAGGGGGTGTTTTTGAAGTTTTCCCTTTATTGAAAGAGTGAAACATTTGGAATATCTTGCCACTGGTTTGAGGGCGTTATTGTAATTGGAGGCAAAACTGATGTCTACAAAAGGGAATAGAGAAAGCATTGATGTGGAAATAATGGGGAAACAAGTAGGAGAGCATTGGGAATAAATTAATGGGAAAACGAGGGTTCCTTGCAATTAACGCATCTTAGGCTTTGCCTCGGATGGAGGCTCGGATCAGAGAGAGAGAGAGAGAGACTTTTGAGCGGATAAGAACGCCCCAACTCTCTCTCTCTCTCTCTCTCTCTCTCTCTCTCTCTCGCGCACATTTTTTTTTTTTCTTTCTATCTCTCTCTCTCTCTCTCTCTCTCTCTCTCTCTCGCGCACATTTTTTTTTTTTCTTTCTATCTCTCTCTCTCTCTCTCTCTCTACACCTATCACTGCTACTAAATACTACTAATACCACATCACCACATAAGGAGGAAGAGGGAAAAAAAGAAAAAAAAAGAAAAAGAAAAAGTCTACAAAGACTTCTCCTCCCCAACCCCAATCTCTCCCCCACTATCCATTGCCTCTTCCTCTTCCTCTTCCTCTTCCTCTTCTGCGCCTCTCAATACTTTTTCTTTTTCTTTTCCAATCCCAAAAGAGGGATTTTTGGAGGAAGAAACTGGCGATCGACCACGAATCCCCCTTCAAAGAGCTCAAACTCAGGAGCAGGAACGCAATGGTGAGATGCGAGTCCCTCTCCCGCTTCCTCTCTCTGTTTCCCTTCTCTTTTGTGCAACTCGTTGCTGATGATGAGGTGTGCAATGTTGGGTTTGCGCTTTGCAGGGAGCGGCGGCGGAGGAGGAGGAGGATCAGCGGTGGCCGCCGTGGCTGAAGCCGCTGCTGGCGACGCGCTTCTTCGGGCATTGCAAGCTGCACGCCGACGCGCACAAGAACGAGTGCAATATGTACTGCCTCGACTGCATGAACGGCGCGCTCTGCTCTCTCTGCCTCGCCTACCACCGCGACCACCGCGCCATCCAGGTACCTCTACCCTTTTTTTCCACCTCCCCTGTTTTTTCTTTAAATATCTCAATCAATCAATCAATCATGTGGGTTTCTCTGGATCCTCTGTTATGCTCCCTCCTCCATTTTACCCCCCCTCCCCTTTTTTTTTTTTTGCTTTTCTATAATTTTCTCTGGATCCTCTGTTTTTTAAACCCTTTAATTGTTTTCCCCCATTCGGCTTTTACCATCGTCAGGAAATTGGCTTTATCGGATTTTCTGTGGGTGTTCTTGAGCAATGCACTGACTTTGTTGTCTCTCTCTCTCTGTATCTATCTAACTGTGTGTGTGTATATATATATATAGAAAGAGAGAGAAAAAGAGAGAAAGAGAGAGAAAGAGATTGTATAGATGAGTTGAATTTGATTGTATTTGTTTTGGTGCAGATAAGGAGGTCGTCGTACCACGACGTGATCAGGGTGTCGGAGATTCAGAAGGTGTTGGATATAAGCGGGGTTCAGACCTACATCATCAACAGCGCCCGCGTCGTCTTCCTCAACGAGCGCCCGCAGCCGCGCCCCGGCAAGGGCGTCACCAACACCTGCGAGGTCTGCGACCGCAGCCTCCTCGACTCCTTCCGCTTCTGCTCCCTCGGCTGCAAGGTCCCAACTTCCTCCTCTTCTTAATTATCTCAATCCAATCCGATTCATTTCATTAGTTCTCCATCGAAATGCTCACGATTACTGTTTGGTATTTTAATACCATTTGCTCAGATCGAAGGGAGCTCCAATAACAATGACTATGATGCCAAGAAGAAGAAGATGAAGAAAAAGAAGCCCGCCGCGTCGACGTCGGACTCCGACGAGTCCTACACGAGCACCAGCCGCGGGAGCGAGAAGAGCAGCGTGGTGCAGAGCTTCACTCCCTCGACCCCGCCGCCGACGTCCATCAGCTACCGCTCCGCGAAACGGCGCAAGGGGATCCCCCACCGAGCCCCCTTTGGGAGCCTCATCCTCGAGTTCTAAGCCACCACCCCCTTTATACACACACATACCTATATAGATATAGATATATATATATATATATATATATATGTATGAATGAGTAATAACATAGCTCATAAGCCACACACACTCTCTCTATCTTCCTCCCCCGCCCCCTCCCTCTCTTCGTCTGATGTTCATAACAAAAGCACTCTGAGCTGCTTTGTGTGGAGGCCGGTGCTTCGTGTTTACCCTTCAATTCCAAGTTCATGGAGAGAAGAAACAGAAGAGAAGAGAAGAGAAGAGGAGGAAAAAATAACAGGTTATGTTAAATTAGGCTTTGGAAACATAGTTATGAGATATAGTCCACTGTAATCATCATAATAATGTGAGGGAGATGTTTAGTATTACTTGTGCTGTTGTTACATATCATGAAGAATGTAGAAGCGATAAAACAGTATCAGCCTAGTATAGGAAGTTGGCACTACTTAATAACTAAGTTTTGTGATAGTTTTTTTTTCTTTTTTTTAAGCTCCTTTGTTTACTTTTTAAAAAATGTAAATATGAAGAGAGAAGGTAATAAGTTGATGTTTATATGGATGGTTGTGTAATGAAAGTAATAACTCCCTTCTGCTTTAATGGCCGTGGAATTGTGCTATCAAATTTCATATGTAATGTTGTAACAAACTTGTCGCCTTTTTTGTGGTCCTTTCATTCACATGACTAATGAATGAGAAGTATGTTTAGATTCTGAAAAGTTATATCTATATATATATTTAGGAAATTGATTTTAGAGAAACTGTTTAAAATTAAATTTGAGTTTTTTTTTTTTTTTTCGCTCTCTGCTTTTAGTTTATTAATTTTCTAATTGGAAAGGAGCTTTTGGCAAAGTCGTAAAGAGTGAGGACGTAGTGGATGTCGACACAGGAGAAGAAGAAGAAGAAGAAGAAGAGGAATGGTGTCAGTTCGATAGTGGGGAAGGAACTTAGGAGCAAGAAGCGTCTCGTTCTCTAGATGAGCTATTTAATACGATATTAAAATTTAAATTGAAAAAATTTAAACTCAAATAAAATGTAACATTTAAATATACAACAATTTAAATTGAACGGTTGATTAATTTGTATTAGTAAGATTTTAGTGAAGTGGCATCCTCGATTAAGTCGCGTTGATAACAGCGAGAGAACGGAGTGGCCGATGCGTACGCGTTGTGGCATCAGGGCGGGGAGGATTAGGAGTTGTGGCGCGAACTGTTCCACTCGCTTTCGTGGGGCCCACCACTGGTCCCGTGGTTCTCGGTGCATTGCGCGCGTGTGAAATCGCCACGCGTGGCGTCCAATGGTATGTACCTACGTGGCCGCTTGTCATTGGATGGGAGGCTAGGTAAACCTGTTTCATGCCGACTTCCCTCCAAGAAACCGTTCCCTGCACCTGGTGTATCTTTCCATGTCGATCATAACACCGCGCAGTTATCGCTCCACGCAGCGGAGGCCTAAAATTCTGATTTTAACCTATTTTTAAAAAATTATTTCTTATTTTTATAATATCAATATTGGTAATTATTATAACAATAATTAAATATCTTTGTATGGCGCATTGAGTTGTACGGATGCACCGGGTGCAGGGATGTTAGTGTTTATTTTCCAGCTGACCGGTTCTCGTGTAGCCGCCTTTATCTTGTCACGGCTTTTGACTTCGCTATTCATCGATTGACACGTGGGACCCACCCGCCGTGCGATCCACGCTGGACGGCCCTGATACGGTCGCCAAGTTGGAAAACTCGCGCACGGAACTCGCTTTACGTGGGTGCGCGATCCGGTACAAGTCTCGAAGTACAATCTCCATCTAACGGATATTACACGACGCCGCCACGTGGCGGCAGGCCATTGTCCCGATAGATGCTTGCTGTTTCGCGCGGGGTCGCTGTTCCAAGTCGCCGACCTGGCGTCGCCGTCGTTGTCGCGTTCCACTTGGGAAGCTCCAGCCAATAGGACGCGGCCGCGTGTCCCTCGCGTGACGCACAAACACCCGGGAATTCCTCACTGCATCCCGGGAATTCTTCGTTGTGGAAAAATATTCGCCTTTTAATAATATTTCTTAGGACGATTCCCCCTACCCTTCACTCCCCAAAACGCGATTCCCACAATTTTTTTATTTCCTTTTTTTAAATTTTCTTTTTCTTTCCTCTCAAACCAAATTTACTGCAACTAGAGTGTGCCCAAAGTTTTAATGTATCATTGAATTTTATCACTCATCTTCGGAAACAATAGTTGAAACTTTTTGTAAAACATAATTACTATTATTCTGCGCAGCACATTAAAGTATAGATATATATATATATAGTTACACCGGAAGATTACCAGAGAGCTCTCCCAACACGAACGGGTGGGCCCCAAAGCTCAACCGCCTCATCTGCCTAAGCCATGATGTCATTTGCTAGCTAACCCTCGTCTTTAATTATCAATGTAATTACCAAATTAACCGCATAACCCTAATCTTCTGCAGTGTGGGCCGCCGCTCCATCTGCTGTGGGCCGGAATTTACGACGGCCCCCGCACAACGGGTCGATGTCATTCTACGGCCGGCTTTTTTTGTCGGTTAATGCCGATGTGGATCACGGGTTAGGTTCGTGACGAACTAATTAGTACTAATCTACTAAGTAAATTTACTTAGGTAGATCTTCTTCTTTTCTTTTCTTTTTTGGCCTAAGAATGTGACAGCAACAAGGGTCCATTAAGTGTACTTGGCCTTCCTTTATATAGTGGTAGGCCATAGTAGTTCTATATATTTAGCTCTTTTGTATTCCTTTAAAATTTCTTATGTATATTGGTATGGCAAAGCATTGAAAAGCTACTTTTTGCTCTTTATTTTGTGGCAATATGTGGGTGGGTGGAGATATGGGTTGATGAGCACCAAAACATCTAAAGGTGTCAAAAAATATATATACAAATCAAAAAAGAAAAAAAGATTAGAGAAGTAGTGACAAGTGATGAATGTCGTGCTGAAATATTGGGAGCCGAGTGATTAGGAGTGATTATGTACACCTCTCTTGTTTGTGGGGTTATTTGTATCTATCTCTGTTTAAATAATATAATAATTGGGATTTAATTGGAAGTGGAATAAGAAAAGAGAAAGCACGTGTTACTTACAAAAGTAGGATTCCTCTTACTAAGAAAAACGCGTTCACATTACAACTTGCTGCATAATTACATTGCAAAATTTAGCACGCAAATGGATGCTGTGGTGCTAAATATACATCTTTAGTCAGCTTGTACATACTGCTGCTCTAAACAGTGGGCCAAGAGGTTGACCTAAATTCAAATCCCGCTTCATGCCAGATGGTTTGTGTGCCCTGCAGCCCTGCAGGCTTTTTTCTCAAAATTCTATATATATATATATATATATATATAAGGAGAAAGTTCGGCTGTGGTACTTTTAAAAGTATTAAGTATTTGATATTTGTAAATTTTTCATTATTAGATCTATTCGTCTGACCATTTTCATTCCTTAAATTATTCTATTCCACTCACTCGATTCTTGGATACCACTATCATCGTAATTTTACAAATCTTTATCTAAAAGTCGAATGCCTACAAACACTAATTACTTCGTATTTTTAAAAGTATAGAAGTTCAATAAGAGCGAGAAAGAAATTAAGAACATGCTATTTTTCTCCTTCTTTGATTTTTTCTTTTAAAAACTTAACTAAAAATGTAAGGTAATTAGATTTCGAAAATCAGACCTCGAGAACTAACTATCGGGCCTTTTTATCTAAAAATTTTAAAGGCAATACATGAATTCTTGAATCTTGTAGAGTTGCATACATTGATACATGTGAGAAACAAGGTACGTTCACGAAGAACATATGTATTCACAACATTTATATCGGCTCTATTTGTATGTATGAATATTTTGTTTGGTGTATTTCTTTAATTTATTTAAAAAAATTGTGCGTTTGATTGATAAGTATTTTGATCAAATATTTAGAATTGGATACAAATTTCAACCTTCACGTCATATTTTTGAATAAAATAAATTATCTCATAGGTGAAATGTGCACTATCTTTTTAAATTATATACAACAAGAGTCTTGAAGGAGCAAAAATCAAACTCTTTACTGACAATAATACTATAAAATACTTATGCAGAATAAGTTATTCTTGAATTAATGGAATAACATAATGCGAGATCCAAACGGGACCTTAATTTTATGTTTATATAGACGAAATTTTGCATTGGTGTGATTATTATTCAAAAGATTGATCTTTTGAATAATACAATGTTATAGCTAATTCTACATCTCTTCGTTCATATTAGATCATGAGTTCAACTCCGAATTGAGTTAGAATATTTCTAAAAGCACTAACGGATTGGTGCTTCTAGATTTGTATCCCTTGGATGGAGGTGTTGTAAGGCTAGGATGATAGTAGCCCACTTTGGTTGAGTGGTGGTAGGTGAAATAGTATTTGATCTCAGAGTTACTAACAGTTGAGAGGTAGATCTAAGAGTTAGAAATCTAAAAACACCAATGGATCGGTACTTTTAGATGTATTATAGCTTAGTTCGTTCAACGCCCAACTTTAATATTTCACAGGTTAAATTTTTGTACTATATAATTGGTTAAATGTCTATCTCCTACATTATATATGCATATAATTAGTTTTTTTGGTACCAACTCAATTTTTTACGCAACAGTGACAAAAACGTGCAAAAAATTACTTTCACGTGGATTAAAATTAATGCATACCATAATTTCTCCGGTGTCCTTAGAGGAGACTGGTGTGTCCACCAGCACGTGCCGAGAAATGATCCCAAACTGGACTGTTTTAAATGGGATTTGGATTATATCCATTTAACTCCTATTGTTTCCATTAGCTTAGATGGTGGGCCTAACTATTGGGCCGGGCTATGTCTAGCTCTCATTTTAAACTCGAGGCCCAAATCTTGGTCTAAGCCCGAACCAACTCTGACTCGAAAAGATAATCTTAGAGAACTCAAAAGCAAAGATACCCTGAGATTCAAATATCTTATATGAAGAAACTATTTAGTGATTTAGTTGTTACGCATGCGTCGGTGATTCGAGCTTTGCCGTAAGCTTAAATTTGGAGCTTCGTGCCCCAAAACTTGAGCTACTATGTATAGATTGTGCCAGCATAGTTTGTTATACAAGTGATTAACTAGACCGCACTCTAATTAACCTCGTCCAAGGCTCCTCTTGGGATTGCGAGAAAACTGGGGCGCATAGGGTCAAAATACTACAAAACATATTTCATTTATTCTCGTACGTGACATCACAGTGAGTCAGTTATGATATATTTTCTAAAATTTCATTGAAAAATAAATAAGTTTATTGTTATATATTTTTGTTCTAATTCTACTGAGTCTAGCCCGAGAAAGTTAGCCTAGCCTAATTCTCATAAATGTTCCATTTAACGTTGTCTTATATATTGAGCTCGAATGACAATGTACACTGCACAAATTGGAACACATGACCTAGTCAGAATCTTTTTGCTTTTTGTTCTTATTACTTGTTAAGCCAAGCTGATAATTTTTCATTTTTAATATAAAACAATTTATTCTCTGTAGAATAGAAAACCACTGGAATAAAAAATTATGACAAAACCACAAAAATAAATTGAGATAACAAAAAATATATAGCTATCTCAAGCCTTTAACTTTCCACCTCAACTTTCCTCTTTACAGCAGCACCGTCTCTGATCACAACTTCACTACTTTAATTAGCATCTTCTTCAACATTATCCCCACGTACTCCACCACAAATTAACCACTGCGTACGTACGCTTACAGAATAAAACACCCCCTAATTAATTAGTCATTTAACATCATGCAACAAATTTACGCGCACTAGTGCTAGATGGAACTGCTACGTATATCCCTGCTTGTACCGTCGGAAGATGTCGTCGGTCTTGGCAGCGCGGAAGGCGTAGCAGCCCATGGCGTAGACGGTGATGAGCGCAATGAGGGCGGCCACGAGGAGGAGGTCGGCGCGGCGCCACTCGCGCCGCAGGTTGGCGAGCAGGCCGGCCTTGCAGGAGGAGCAGGAGTAGCACAGCTGCATCTGGTCGTTGCTCCACAGCACGCAGTCGACGTCGGAAGCCGTGTCGATCGGGCTGATCCAGTACGTCGGGTTCACGAACGTGTAGCCGCAGCGCGTTGGCGGCTTGCAGCATCCGGACTGATCATAAAAGAAAGAGAAAAAAAAATTGAAATAAAAAAATGATGCAAATGCGCGAAATTGTTCTACACTGACTGAGTCACAATCTTTTCTTTACGTAAAAATTGAATGATTTATGTTGTTTTAAGATGTGCACATGCATTTGGTGCATGGGCCGTGGGCCTCTCAAACTCAAGCAAGNTTTTACATGCATCGAGTTGGTTATAGTCACATATTGTTGTCATACGAGGATATGAACACCGGCCCATGATTAACGTTAATATAAGACTTCTCTAGCTACGTTACACATGCAAGTAAACGTTAATGTCGTAGTCGAGTCTTTGAGAGGTAAGTATGAGATTTTTACACTGTTTGCGTGCTAACGTCCACCTTCTTCCTACGTCAAACTGTTGCCATCTGCTGTAACGGCGTCGCCAAGTGGTGTAGTAGAGCAACTAACTACGACTCTACCGAAGCTAGCCCGTTATTCTGCCTCAGTATCATTTGACTAACTCTAGATTAATTGGCTTGGTACTGTAGGAGAAATTAGTACGGAAGCAGAACAGGAGTTAAGTTGAACAATTAGGAATACACATCGAATAGAATAGAATAGAATAGAATAGAATAGAATAGATATATTATCCGGGGGTAACATATCAAACGAGCCAGCACCTACGTGCTCGATCCAGGTCAAGAGCTATAAAACGTCCGGAATACTACCGGGTATTAGCGGCAGTACGTTATTGTTCCAACAAAAACATCGTAATGATCCAATCGACACAACTTCAATCGAAAGACATTACTCATAATATTAAACTACACCGGAATAAACTCATGAGAAGTAAGAAACCAATCGAACGATTCTTATATATATATATATATCTCTCTCTCTCTCTCTCAATCTGACTTTATTATAACTATCACAAACTGAAAAAAATGATGGTTTAAAAGTTGGGAATTACTTTTTAACATTCCAATGTTACTATAGTCAGGGAATCTTAACTCATCAAAGGTAACTTAATATTATAAATTAAATTATCAATCTTTACTAGTTTTTTTAATTAGTCTTCTGATTTTTGAACTATCATTTTCTATGTATTTGTAGCCGGGTTCACTTAACCCCGGGTGCTTGCCGGGGTATCTCGACTAACCGGGTAAACTAATTGAGCACCAGGGCGTGGACCGTCACCACGTTAGTGTCTAACGTACTGTATCGTTAGTCATAGTCGAAAAGAAAAAAAGGAAAAAAAAAAAAAAAAAACAAGAGGGAGGTTTAGTTATGGAGTACTTATATCTACGACTCTAAAATTTTCAAATGTAGAATTTTTTTTCTTTTTTTTTTATGTCATTGTCTATGGATGTAACATTGACTTAAAACGAGTATGAATTTTGTGAGAATGATCAAATATTTTTTTTTTCTTTTTTTTTCTTCTTCTTCAATTTAAGGACGACGTACGATGCATGAGTAATTAATCACAAGAGGGGCCGGGTGTGCGGGAGGCCTGCTCGACTAAGGCCATCGGTTGTTCGGTGACACTAACCGTCGACTCTACAGTAGCAGGTACGAGTAGGAGTCGTGCAGCCGCTAGCTGTGGCGGGGCGCTACGACGCAGAGGCCGGCGCGGCAGCTAGAGCGTGGTAGCTCGAATTCTACTACTATAGGGAGCGGTAATGATAAAGGGCGGCTGCACCGGAGAAGAAGAAGAAGAAGCGGCTGCTTGAGCTTGAGGAGGCGGGGGAGTTGGTGGCGGTGCTGGTGGAGAGGCGGGAAGAAGAAGAAGAAGAAGAAGAAGAAGAAGAAACAGAAGAGGCGACGCGAGCAGGAGCCCCTGCTCCTACCACCGAGCCGTCTCCCCCGTCAACCTCACCCTAAACTCGGTTCGCAGCTACGTGACGTGCACCTTGCGCACCGGCGTCCGCCCCTCCTCCGCCTCCGCGAGGAGGAGGACCTTGAGCGACTCCGTGTGGCTCGTAACGAGGCTGGGGAGGGGCCGAAAGAACATCGACGTGTGGGACTAGGACGACTAGTCCCGAAGCAGCTAGGGCGAGCTCCCGCAGCGGCGGCTGCGCGCGGCACGGAGCCCGAGCCGCCGACGCCTCCCACCGCCGCCCCCGCCTCCTCCCTCCTCCTCCGCCGCCTCCTCCCGGCGCCGCGGCGTCGCCAGCCTCTGCTCCCGCATCATCCGCTCCTCCTCCTGCCTCGAGCGCTCCTGCGGCTATTACCGCTACTGCTCCCCTCTTTTCCTCCTCCTGCTCCTTCCCAGCGACCCCTCCTCTTCCAGCTCCACACCAGCTCCACCTATCCCTCCTCCTCCTCCTCCCCCTTCCTCCTCCATCGTGGTGACCCCCGTCATCTGCGACGTCTCCGGGTACCTCGTTAGGAACCAACCGAGCATCCTCTGGGGAAAAACCACTCAACTCCTTCTTCTTCTTCGGTACCTACTTGTTCGTCTCCTTCTTCTACCACTTACTCCCACCCCTTTGCATAGTAGTTGGTCAACAACAAGCTCCTTGGTTTCTTTTTCATCAATTAATCCTTACCTTTTACGAAAACCCTAAGGATATTTATCAATTTATATGGATATATATGTCATTACACTTTGAAAATTTTAAATGAACATACTTGCGTAGTCATTGACTAGTGTTTGTTTGCAAAATATCATATAATTTTCTGGGTATTAAGATGAAAAATCTTCCTATTTACCAACCAAAACGAAAATTTTTCTTTTTCTTTTAGTAGAGGAGACGAAAAAAGTCGAAGATGAACGGAGAGGAAAAGAAGAGCACCTCCTCTTTCTCTACTCCAAGGCTCTTGTAACTACGTGATAGTAACATCCACCTAATTTTTCGTAATCCCTCATCTCTCTCTCTCTCTCTCTCTCTCTCTCTCTCTCTCTAATCTTATCTACGAAAAGTAAAAAAGGTGTTTTTTTCACTACTTTTTTTCGATGAGAGGTGGAGTACCCCTGATTATTTAAGCTAGAAAGAGGAGATTAACCTAATAGTGAAAACTCCAAATTAACCACTGATCGTTGTTTCACAAGAGATGAGGGTCATAACCAGTGTCGAAACTACTCGTTGAGGTGTTCCTGAAGGGGATCAGTTTTTCTCTTATCAAACCCCTGTACCTATTACAAAGTACGAAAAACTAATGGTTTACGGTTGCGATTAATTTCTCGTGTATATCATACAGGAATAATTAATAGTCGGTTTAATGACTTCGCTGAAAGAACGAATTAAATGCTCGTATTTTTTTTTCAATCTTTTTTAATCATACTATGTGCGTTAATGACAATCCTAAAAATCGACGAGCACACTCATACAGTGGCGTATTTATGTGGTAACACCTTTATCTTTCTAAGTAAGAGGTTACGGAGATTACACTTTCCTTAATATATATTTTTCTCGTTGTTAAGTGTGTGTTAGTGGAAATTCTTTTCTTAGTTTAAGGCAGTTCAATGGTGTACTCTAGCTGGTTTTGTCGAGTAGTTTTTCGTTTTCTTAGGGGATGTGAATTTAATCGAAGAGGTGAACAGGAGGGGCACCATTTTTTTCTTTTTCTTTTTTCCCTTGTCGAATCCTGAAACTATAACTAATAGAGATCGACGACGACGAAGAAGAAGAAGAAGAAGAAGAAGAAGTGCATCAAGTACCGGGAGTCGTTGTGGTAGTAACGGCGATAATTGAAGCGCCGCCACGAGGAGAGGCAGGGGCAGTAGCGGCGGCCCCAGACCGAGAGGTGCGTCCGACTGTTGCGGACGCACTTCGAGTAGGTTACCGGGTAGTAGCAGGAGCCGTAGCAGCAGGAGCAGCACCGGGAGCGCCCGAAGCACCCGCGTAAGACCGCGTAAGGCCCCGAGGAGGAGAAGATGGAGCGCCGGTACCAGTACGAGTAGGAGCGAGAGCGCCCAGAACAGCATAAGTAGAAACAGCACTGATCGCCGCCGCCGCGCGTGGACCGCGGTTCGGCCTACAAGAACCTCATACTCGAGCTGCTGATGAGGCCAACCGACGCCGCCGTCCACCTCCCCTGCCTCTCCACCTTAGCCTAGTTCCGCACAAACTCGAGCTGGAGCTGCACGAGCCTCGAGTTGGTCTGCATATTAAACCGCGTCCTAAAGAAGTTACGGCTCGAATCAGGAAATGTTCATTTATTATATAACGAGAACGAAATTATGTACGTATAAACTATAAGTGAACGACTGGAACAGTACTTACGTACGAAAAAATTAAAAGAGGCATACGAAACACTGCAATCAACCGAAACCACCAGAGTAAACTAATTTTGTTTTTTTTTTTTTTTTTTTTTTTTTTTAGTTAAGTTCGGTTTGACTTGCATCCTGCAGTGCCATTTTAAGTGATATAAACCAGAGCGTTAAAGTTCTCACTCTTTTTGGAGCATCGTTTTTTTCTTTCTGAGAGGTTGGTTAAGCTACATGTTGATCCTGTAGCAGTAGCAGCACATGACCTTACATGTCACATCATGTCATACAACCTACTAGCTTAATTATTTGGTGGCAACAATGTTACTATTTGTTGGAGATATTTCAGTGTGATAAAGTATTCACAAGGTTTAGACATGTCAAATCCTTGGGTAATCAAGGAGACCTCAGAATTGGCATTTCAATTAGAAAAAGAGAAAAGAGATGGTATTTTTCTGGTCACAAGCATGCAATAGAATATTTACGGTTCATTGTTCAATTGATCCTGACACCAGGTCTGTAACTACCAAGCTCTGAATATGGAAACATTTATATAAAGATGACTCTGTATATTTTTCTTTCTTTATTAAGTGAATTTAACTTTTTGGTAAAAAAATTTAAATTTTACTATACTAAAGAGTACCGGAATAGCATTGGTTCTTTTGGTAATAACTTCTATTAAAATTTTGTATTTTGATTTCATTGATAAAGTACTAGCTAGAAAATATTTAATGTACGTAGGTATTGTTAATGCTCATTACAAATGCCTATAGTCGAAGCTCCCGTTGTAACATGTCTAGTGGTGGGGTTGAGCTCCTCAAATTAATCCTCGCAAAAGAACATTGTCAATTTTGCACCAATCCAACATTAATTACATTAAACCATAAACACAGTGTTTTAATGCTCGATAATAATTGCTAATTCCAAAGTTTATTTTGAATATAAGTTAGAAAATGACTTGGCATATGTCTCTTCTCCCAGGGAATCTAGACAAAAGGACATACACTGCCAACCTTTTTTCCTTCTCCTTGATGGTACAAATCTCTGGGCAAAAATACCAAGGGCACACTTGACAATGCTCTGTGAAACCCTAAAAGAGTGCTTTTTTTTAAAAAACCAATGTATAGTACATGAAAGTTAGTCGCATTAGTTGTAGACCGTAGTGGGTTTGTTTTAAGAAGTTTTTCTATTAGGGGTGTGAACAAGTGTGTATAAGAAGCAGATGGCAGAGGAATATAGTAAGGGTAGTCGTGGGTGAGGTGCCTGGATGAATAGGTAACCAAGGGAGCGAGCAATTTATTTTTGGGGTGTGTGTGGCGTAATGCACCACAGCTATCGGCGGAGAGGGGGGGATACCCACACAGTGGGGATGTACATGGTAGTGGAATTGAGAGTTTTACTATATAGAGTCTTATCGAACTCTCGGGTTGCGGCTCCAGAGGATGATAGATGGGGCAACAGGGGGTTGGGGTGGGGGGGGGTGGTGTTTTGGGTATTGCGCGAGATCGCTTGAAGTTCTAATTTTGAGGTTTGAGTCAATGATGGAGGATGGTGAAACGAATGAGGGGGGGATGAAGTGGCTGAGTCTGAGGGTCTCTCGCGTCAATAAAAAAATAGAGAGAAGTATCGGTGGTATAATGCGTATAGATAAGCAGCTCATTGAGTTGGCATATATATGATATCCTTAATCAGGGTGAGTGTACTAGGATTGTGGTGGGTAATTTTCATAAGATCAGAAAGAAAAAAATAAAAAAAAAATAAAAACCTACTGGAAAATAGGTGTTGTGTGTGTGTGTCGTACTGTTGTGTGATTTGATTCAGGATTCGCTTTTAAAAATACAATGTTAAACAGTGTATTCTATTTGAAAATTCCAAATTGAAACTCCATTCGCGGCTACATTTTCACGGCAAACAAATATAATATGTATAACAAAAAAATTAATCGACAACCAGTAAATAAAATATTTTTTATAATGTTAATTAAGAATGATATGGGCATGAATATTAGTATCTAAAATAAAGGATTGCTCGGAGACAATGAATTTTATATCCTACTAGATATATGTTTTTGTGTATGTTAAAAAAAAAAAAAGAGAGAAAGAACAGTAGCGTAGTGGGGTTTGTTTACCGTTTACTCTAATGGGAGAGAGGACCATTGAGTCGAAATCGGTATGTTGACATTTGAGGTGGACACGGTGAGCCTCAAAAGTTGTGGAGCCGGCGACGACCTAAGAGCTGGCTCGAGCGTTAGTAAGAGAGTATGCGGACGCTCGCATGGGTCGTCTCTATGAGGTCACCTCGATGTCGGGCCACGGCGGGTCGGACTCTCGCGGGAACGGGTAGTCCTTCGCCAAACCCGTGGCGCAACACGGTATTGACGGAGTACATGCGAAGAAACTGGGGCGGAAGGGCGGGGAGATAGCGCATGACCCGTCATTGTGCGTGAGTGGGTGCTTTGATGATCTTGTGCTGCAACAGTAGTGGTCCTCTTTTTGGAGCGCGTCGAGGGAGGAGGAGTATGCTCCATGCTCCTTCACGTAATCTATTGCTCCTCCCACATTAAGCTGGTCACCCTTACTCATGCACCCCACCCCCCCAAAATAATCATAATAATAATAATAATTAAAAAAAAAATTAAAAAATAAAAAAAATTAAGTTGAACTAATAAATTAGAATATAGAAACAGATGCTAGAATAATTATATAGAATATAAAGGACAGTGCAGTCTACCGAGCATGGTACGTTATTAGGAAATGATTTCATCTGTTTAACTGAAGAGCAGTAAGGCTCAACTTTATACGTCAATACATGCGAATGTCATCCAATCCTAATTTAAATAGGGAAAAAACCGCCGACCAAACTCCGGTCATCATTCCCTTTATTATTATTTAATGATGGGGAATGCTGTTGAAAGTGCAGACCGCATAAATGCATGTCGGTTCCACGGTGAGGGGCAATAAGATTGCTGCCCAACAGAGTATGAACGCCCCTTCGCGATCCAAACGCTGTACCACGCATTAAATTACCTCACGGAAATTGACCAAAGTACTTATAACAATGCGCTACCCGTTGCCCGTATAAAATAAAATAAATAATAGCAATAAATTATCAAATCAATGCTTTATACCCTTTTCCTGATTTTCTTTTGTTTCTTTCTCATTAACCATTGACTCAAAGCTGATGGGAGAATGAGATGACGATGAGATGAGATGAGGGTAAAGCAAACTCCCATGAGGGACATATGCTCTGCTAGTATCACAGTACAAATATAAACATGCATACTGTACGAATTTCCAAAAACTCACTCAAACCGGAAAATTCCGAGCTTGTTTGAAATGCACTGATAATATTGCACAATGTACACTTTAATGTCAAAACTATTAAAATTCTAGTGGTAGTTTGAGTGACGAGATTTTACAACAAAAAAAAGAAAAAAAGTCACGAGTTCGAGTTCGAGACGAAGAAACTTAAATCTTAATTAACGAATGAATGCATTAATTATTAATTAGTATATAGTACTCTTTGGATGTAGGAGTCGGGCATGAGGGAGCGGAGGACGGCGAGGTGGTCGTTCATGAGGCGGCGGCGGTTGCGCTCGACGGCGATGTGCGTCATCCGCTGGCTCTCCACCTCCTCCTTGCTGCCGCCGCTCCTCGGCCGCCGCCGCCGCTTCCTCTTCCCTCCCTGCACCCTCATCTGCTGCTGCTCCACCGCCGCCGCCGCCGCTGCCTCGGGCGGCGCGGGGCCGAGCACCGCCGCGCTTTCCGAGGGGTTGGTGTAGTGGAGCTGCGTGGCGTTGATGGTGTCGTAGATGAAGAAGCTGGGGAGCTCACTCGAACATAGTCCTCCGAGTGTACTACTCATTGTATGTATGCGCTCTCTCTCTCCCTCCCCCCTTCTCTCTCTCTCTCTCTCTCTAATTAAGCTTCTTCATACTACCTTTATGTATGCAGCCCGCACAAACACACACTCTCTCTCTCTCTCTCTCTCTCTCTCTCTCTCTCTCCCTCTCTCTCTCTCACTCACTGCATGAGGTCGCGTGTACATAAGACTACAAACCATTACCACCAAAACCCACTTTTTCTTTCGCAAGGTTCGTGAGTGTTGAGTGTGTGTGTGTGTGTGTGTGTGTGTGTGTGTGTGTGATATGAGGTGAAGTTCAAAAGAGAGGAAGGGGGTTGTGAAGAAGATTACACGTGAGGGGTCAGGAAAGGAGAATAGCTTTTTTATTTGCTTCAAAAAATTTTAAAAAGAGCTCTCTCTCTCTCTCTCTCTCTCTCTCTCTCTCTCCAAATACAAATACTCTACAAAGAGGCTGCAACCCATGTCACGAAATGAGGTGGGGGACCCATTAGCATCATCGGAATAGAGACAACAAAACCATGGTGATTACATATATATATAATAGCCAGAGCGAGAATCAGGTGAGGAGGAGAGCGAAAACAAGCACATGGTCCAGTGGACGTATTTAATACAAGAGAAGCCCAGCATATACTCTCGCATAACCAACCTGTACTTTAAGGTATCGTTTGGTTCGAGGATAAGAAAAAAATAATTATTTCAAAAATAAATATAAATTGAGATATAAGCGGGAATTAGATCAATTTTGTGTTTGGATGAAAATTAGATTATTCCTGGGAATAAAAAAAAAATAGCGTTTGGTTAGGTAAGATGGAATAAGAAAGATAATGGGTTTTATAAATAAAAAATAATAATATTATCCTCTTATTATATTTGAATTTAAATTTTTAAAATTTTAAATATATATTTTTAAATTTAAAATTTTAACTTTGAAATTTCAAAATTTGAAATTTAAAATCTCAAATTTTAAATTCAAAATTTTAAATTTTAAATTTCAAACTTTAAATTTAAGATCAAATTTTAAAAAATTAAATTTTTAATTTTTAAATTTTTAAAATAAGAATAGGGGTGGGACCAATTAATAAAAACTATTTATTATATAAATTTAAAAAAAAATTTAAAATTCTACTTAAACTTAAATTTAATAAAAAGAATTTATTATAATATTTAAATATAATTTATTATAAATGTTATTATAATATTTAAATATAAATAATATGTATTAATATAGTACAATTAAGAAAGTGCAGGACGCATAAATGCATGTGGTTCCACGGTGAAGGGAATAATATTCTGCCAAACTAGAGTATGAACGCTTCGATCAAACTGTGTACCCGCATTAATTACTACGGAAATTGACCATGTACTTATAACAATGGCACGTTGCCGTTAAAATAAAATAAATAAATAAATAAATATCAAAATGTATATATTTCTCCTTAATTTTCTTTTTTTCTTTTCCATTAAATTTGACAAAATCTGAGGAGAAGAGATGAGATGAGATGAGGTAAAGAAACTCCATGAGGGTAATAATTAATATCTGACTAGTATCACAGTACAAATATAAACATGCATACTGTACGAATTTCCAAAAACTCACTCAAACCGGAAAATTCCGAGCTTGTTTGAAATGCACTGATAATATTGCACAATGTACACTTTAATGTCAAAACTATTAAAATTCTAGTGGTAGTTTGAGTGACGAGATTTTACAACAAAAAAAAGAAAAAAAGTCACGAGTTCGAGTTCGAGACGAAGAAACTTAAATCTTAATTAACGAATGAATGCATTAATTATTAATTAGTATATAGTACTCTTTGGATGTAGGAGTCGGGCATGAGGGAGCGGAGGACGGCGAGGTGGTCGTTCATGAGGCGGCGGCGGTTGCGCTCGACGGCGATGTGCGTCATCCGCTGGCTCTCCACCTCCTCCTTGCTGCCGCCGCTCCTCGGCCGCCGCCGCCGCTTCCTCTTCCCTCCCTGCACCCTCATCTGCTGCTGCTCCACCGCCGCCGCCGCCGCTGCCTCGGGCGGCGCGGGGCCGAGCACCGCCGCGCTTTCCGAGGGGTTGGTGTAGTGGAGCTGCGTGGCGTTGATGGTGTCGTAGATGAAGAAGCTGGGGAGCTCACTCGAACATAGTCCTCCGAGTGTACTACTCATTGTATGTATGCGCTCTCTCTCTCCCTCCCCCCTTCTCTCTCTCTCTCTCTCTCTAATTAAGCTTCTTCATACTACCTTTATGTATGCAGCCCGCACAAACACACACACTCTCTCTCTCTCTCTCTCTCTCTCTCTCCCTCTCTCTCTCTCACTCACTGCATGAGGTCGCGCGTACATAAGACTACAAACCATTACCACCAAAACCCACTTTTTCTTTCGCAAGGTTCGTGAGTGTTGAGTGTGTGTGTGTGTGTGTGTGTGTGTGTGTGTGTGTGATATGAGGTGAAGTTCAAAAGAGAGGAAGGGGGTTGTGAAGAAGATTACACGTGAGGGGTCAGGAAAGGAGTATAGCTTTTCTATTTCTGCTTCAAAAAATTTTAAAAAGAGCTCTCTCTCTCTCTCTCTCTCTCTCTCTCTCTCTCTCCAAATACAAATACTCTACAAAGAGGCTGCAACCCATGTCACGAAATGAGATGGGGGACCCATTAGCATCATCGGAATAGAGACAACAAAACCATGGTGATTACATATATATATAATAGCCAGAGCGAGAATCAGGTGAGGAGGAGAGCGAAAACAAGCACATGGTCCAGTGGACGTATTTAATACAAGAGAAGCCCAGCATATACTCTCGCATAACCAACCTGTACTTTAAAGAATCACTATTTCACTAAAATTAGGGCATGTTTGGTTTTGCGTTACTCTATCATAATTATTTGCCATTTTTTATGAATCTTTTTATATTAATTACCACTGTATAAAATTAATTCTGTCGATAATATAAAATTACTAACAATACAATTCCTAATCAATTATCCCAAAGCGCAAGTGGCAAAAGACTTAATTATTGATATCTAAGTTTCTAAATTTGAAATGATATTACTTTATATTTTCAGCTAAATTTATTTATAAAAAATAAAAACGCAAATACTATATTAACTTTCTCTCTTAAAAAAATAATGTAACTCCGCACGATTACAACAAAAATATTACAAGGGGAGATTGGGTAGCTTGCATTAATTACTGATTAATTACCCAATGTCTCGTACCGTATAAAATACTATAATGTTATCTCTCTCCACCCCCCAAATCTCTTCTCATCTTCTCTTTCAATTATAGAAAGCTTCATTCTCCTCTCCACCACTTTATTTTAGAATTTTTGAGATACTATTTCTCTCTCTCTCTCTCTCTCTCTCTCTCTCTCTCTCTCTCTCTCCCATCACCATCACCCTGCGGAGCTCGGCCAGAAATTAGCTGCGCGCAACGGTTGAGATCTGGTGAGCCTGCTAAATCATGGCCGTTCATCCAAATCTCGCGCAGATCTGGACGTCGTGGCTGAGATCCGGCCCAGATAAAGGTTAAAGCTTCATCGACATATCTATATAAAAGGAAAAGTATTGAATATGAATTAAAAACACAGTTCTATAAAAATTTAAGCGATTTCTTCCCAAATGCTTATAAATAAGTTGCAACTCAAAACTTAGAATGAGAATGAGCAGGCATTAATTAATTAATTAATTATTAGATTTAAACGAGCACCATTAAAGTTTAAAGAGGCCTGTAATTTAAGTGAATGAAATTTAATTTCCATGAGAAAGCTTGATCTTGAGCTGTTCATTCATTAAAAGGTGAATCTAATTAAGCAACAATTAATGTAAGCCAAACTATAGCCATGTCGTCGTCGGTACTATAATATGATGATGTCTACGAAATGAGAAGCTCTTTGAAGCAGACAAAAAATTGAGTTCCCCAACACACAAAAAGAGGCCAGCTAATATATATATATATATATATATATATATATATATATATAGATATATATATATATTTGAGCTAGAATACTCTCAAAAGCACCCAGAGGTCGGTGCTTTTGAGTTTTTAACCCTTGGATAAAGAAATGTGAGGTTAAGATGATGGTGGTAGGTGAAATAGTATTTGATCCAAGGGTTATTAGTATTTTAGGAGTAGATCCAATGGCTAAAAACTTAATAGCACCAAGGGGATGATACTTCTAAAAGTATTCTAGTTCAATTATATATATATATATATATATATAATAGAATAGTGCTGGAATACTATATAGTAACTTTTTTTTTTGGCTATCAAGTTTTTAACTCTTAGATGAAAAATTGTAGGTCAGGATGATATTAGTCGGTTAAAGTGAGTGGTCCCTCTGGGGTGGATGCCCGGTTAGTGATTCAATCAATGGTAGAATAATGAAAAGACAACAATGAAATTTTGCTACTAATAGTAGCCCAGTCCAACTCTATATATAATATATATTAGAATTAGGCTGGAATGCTATTAATAGTAAAACGCTCTTTTTGCTATCAAGTTTTTAACCCTTGGATGAAAAATTGTAGGATCGGGATGATATTATCGGTTAAAGTTGAGTGATCCCTAGCGGTTGAGTGGTTCCACTGGGTATAGTATTTAATCCAATGTTAGAAATACGAAAAGAGTTGATCTAAAGGCTAAAAAACTGATAGCAATATAAATTTTGCTACTATAGTAGTCCGTCCAACTCTATATTTATAGAGCACTTCTCGGTAAATATTAAATACATCTATCAGCAAACCATAATTAAACATTTTTTTTGTTTTAAATTAGTATGGTAGAACACTAATTAAGCATGGCTCTTAATGCGGTAAGTAAACTCGCACTACGCTACTTAATCCCCATGAGAACGTTTAATTTGGGACATTTGCCTTCATACGTTATTATGTAAAGAAGTAATCTTATCCGATCATTAAATTCCTAAGGATCAAAATAAACACTTTAATTAGTATTACTTGGGTCAGCCGGTTTGTCATAATGAAAAATTAATTTCTTTCTATTCTCACCGTAAAAATGTATGGAGATCCCTAATTATGAATTTTGAAATCATTCCTAACCTTACATTATTTTTCAGATACTCTCTTAACTTTATATATTTTAGAGTTAAGTAATATTAATTATTTTTATATTTTCTGTGAATACTCTCTAAACAAGTGGTTTGTTTTGCAGAGAATCCACATGTTTATTTTTTTTTTTTTGAGAAAAGGATAGCACGCTACCCTTCATTCATTGGAAAGATGAATTAAGCTACATGTATGGGTAACGAGGCCCCAGGAGCAAAAGAAAACTATACTAGCCAAAAAAAAAAAAAAAAAAAAAAAAAAAAAAAAAAAAAAAAAAAAAAAAACTAAAGTAGTAGAAAGTCCCACTCCTTCACTAAAAGCCTGAGTCTGTGTACCGCTAACTCGGGGTTAGGACTAATATTTCGGAAGACTGAGTCGTTTCTAGCCTTCCATATAATCCACCAGCAGCCTATAAGGGCAGGAAGGCAGTTTCGCTTTTTTATGTGGTCTCTTCTAACCATCCACCTATCCCATACGAAATTCACGTCGTCCCCCAGATCATGGGCCTGAGTATCGTCCTCCCCTGACACTATGATAAACTTAACGAATACGCACTGGGTGAACAGGTGGTCCATTGTTTCATCGCACGACCCGCATAGTACACAGGTAGGATCGTCCGACCAGCCTCTCTTCGTAAGCCTATCACGTGTAAGTAACCTTTTTTTGAGAACCAGCCAGCAAAACACTTTTACCTTCAAGGGGATTTTGAGACTCTAGATATTGGCGGCACGAACGTTTCTCGTCCCTCCATCCGTCAACGCCGCATAGGTCGATTTAACTGAAAAGTGTCTGTCTGAACTCCAGCACCACTGGATCATATCCCCACCTTGTTCAACGGAGAAGCTGGAGATCCTTTCTTCGAGCTCCGAGAAGCCCGGTATCAGACCTTGCATTTGGCCGACGTTGCCCCCCATGATCTTGGCCCAGTTCCAAGTACTCGCCGTACAGCACTCGCTAACTCTGACACATTTCCCTCCGGCGTTAAGATAAGCCTCCGGATATCATAGTTTTAACGTTTTCTCCCCACACCACCGGTCTAACCAGAAATCGATTGTACTCTCGTTTTCCAGTTTAAAAATCGCTCCCCAACAGAAGATGGCCTTGAGATCAAGGACACCCTTCTACCAATTAGAGAAAGGTGTGAAGGATCTGCCTTCCCTCAGAGGTGTTCTTCTACGATAGTACAATTCACGGATTAGCTTATTCCATTGAAGCTCTGGTGCTGCATGGAATTTCCACCACCATTTGATCATCAGAGCATGGTTCATGATTGCGACATCCAAGATACCTAGGCCGCCTTTCTTCTTAGTCTTGCATACGTTTTTCCAAGCCACCAAACATCCTTTGCCGGGTTCATTTCGTCCGCCATTCCAAAAAAAGTCCCTTCTTAGTGCTTCGATACGCTTAATCACCCACACAGGAGCCTTGAAAACTGACAGGAAGCACATGGGTAAATTGGTTAGTACCGCATTAACCAAAATAAGTCTGCCTCCCCTAGATAGAAGTTTAGCTTGCCAACCCCCTATCTTATGCTGTAACTTTAGAATGACCTCTCTCCAGTTCTCCTTGGATGGTGGTCTGGGAGAGAGAGGTAGTCCCAATTACTTCTTTTTTTAAAGAAAAAAAGAGAAATCCATAATTTATTTTACCCAGATCGACCAGCTTTTTGGTCATCAAAACATTATTTTATCAATTACCAAGAGCGAAGAGAGCATCATTAATTGTATAGAATGTCCTCAGCGTTGTAATCACATCGTAAAGGTTATCAGGCAACAAAAGGACACCTTTTACCCACAACCCAATGCAATGTTTAGTTTATTAATAGCAATCTAACCATAAAAGAATGTATTTATATTTTACGTGTGTGTGTACGTGTGTGTGTGTGTGATCGACCAGCTTTTTAGTCCTTGATGATTAATTAAACAGAAGCAAAAGAGGAAGCCCTCTACTCCACATCTCCGAAGAAGACGAATTGCTCAAAGGCATCTGAATTCTATTCCCCGTAAGAACTTGATCGATCTCTGCATCTTCGTGGATGTTCCCGAGGTGCGTTTGAGCGCCACGTAGAACATGTGTGTTGTGTCATGTGTGTGTGACTGTGTGGCATGCGTTAGCGAGAGAGAGAGAGAGAGAGAGAGGATGGTGACGAGGGTAGGACATCAGAGAGAGAGAGAGAGAGAGAGAGAGAGAGTTTGTTTTTCCGAAAGTGGTGATGAAGGGTTGAAAGCCGTATAAGGAGGGGCCCTTGAGATGAAGAGAGGGAAAGGGTTTTGGACCATGCATGGTCCAACCGTGTCAGGGAATCCATGTGACACCATCTCGAGAACCACGTTAGCATGGACTATTATTCCATGCACCCCGCTCATACACCTAGCGAACATGCCGCTGCGTGCCAACCGTGCGTAGAAAATTTTTGTACATATTTAAATTTCATCGCACGATAGATCCATCGGGCGCAAGGTATATACCCGCATGCACCCAGCTTTTTACTATAGTTAAACTTTTTACCTAAGATATATGTAAATAAAATTTGAGAACAGGAGCATCAACCAGTGTGCTAGCACATCAGCGGACAATGAAGACTATTTGGGGTACTGGTGCATGCCACAAAGAGGAGTACGTACGATCATCTTTGCCTCTAACTGTGATGGAAAAAAAGAAAAAAAGAAAAAAAAAAAAGCACAGGGTCATGTGCCCTGTGGCGTTTTGCTTGGAGGGACATTGGTAGCTTTTGCAGCCAAAGGAAATTAATGGGCTTTGGTGTCACTTATGTGGTGTTTATATAATTAAATCACATATGGTTAAGATATAGAGCTGCAACGTAGATAAGGGGGGCAGGGTTGCAGCTCACTATTCCAAATTTGTGAAACAAAATAATTAATGATTTTTGGTCTCTTTTGCGTGTTCTTTTCCTCAGCTATTTACATATTTGGGCCCCACAGTACAGCAGCGCATCTCTCTCTCTCTCTCTCTCTCTCTCTCTCTCTCTCTTGAAGGGTGGAGATCATGGAAGAGGAAGATAGAGTGGTGTGAGGTTGAAGGGTGATGACAAACCACGGCCTGCGTGTTAGTTGCATCTGGTGCGTAGGTTATTCTGAGTTACAGGCCAGTAACATTAAGTAGCATATGAGGCTATATAGTTAGATTTATGATACATATTACATAGTTGTGATTTGAGGTTAATTATTCTGAGATACATATATACATGAGACTGGTAACATTAAGTAACGCCTGATCCATCGTTCCTAGCGCAGGTGTTACGGTCCCAACGCACGTGATAAAGAGCTTGATAAATCATAATCGAGAATCTAAATTCGAAGTCCTTGTTGTTTTATATTTATACCGAGTTTATTTTTTTTAGAAAATAAATAAAATGAATAATATGCTATCTTTATCTCTCAATAAATAAATAACATGTGAGGTACGTTAGGTTTACAACACATGATAGTTACAATTCTTTCTCTTTTGTTTTGAGAAAATGTTTTTTTTTTGAGAGAGAGATAGGTAGCATGCTACCCGTTTTGTTTTATTTCATTTAGAAATAAACTTAGTTAGAAATGTGAATCAATTAGGATTCGAACTTGGGTCTCGAATATCAATCACCAAGCCCTTTTGTCACTTGCGCTGGGGAATTAATGTTAGTTACAATTTAATAATTAAATTTGCATCACATATATATATATGGTAGCACTTAACATATGATGATAGTTAAAATAGTTTAGAGTCCCACATTGGATCGAAAATATAAATATAAATATAAATATATTCTGTATAAAATAATTAGTTAGATGGTGGGCATCATACACTTTCGGCCTTTTTTACAATATCTTATATAAAACTTTTTTTTTTTTTTCAGAGATAGGTAGCACGTTACCAGCTTTGTTTATTTCATTTAGAAATAAACTTAGCTTGAAATGTGAATCAACTAGTATTCGAACTGGGTCTCAGGTACCAACCACCAAACCCTTTACCACTTGCTCTAGGGACGGTCGGAATTTTTGCTCTACAAGACGGCGCACATCTTCTTATCAGCTAAATTTTCTTTTTTTGAGAGAGAGAAAGAAAAAGAAAGATAGGATGCATGTTATTTATTTATTTTTTAAATAAATTTAGCTAAAAATACGAAGGAACTACATTTTAGTGAACATATATGTATGTTATGCGGAGAGGAGTGCAACGCAGAACGAAACACGGCACATGGCAGGTCGTGGCTCGATCAATTCATGCGAATCGTTTTAGCCCACTCGATCTAACATGACATGAGAAAGGGAGAAAGAACAATGTGCCCCGGACAAGAGAGAGACAGGGAGTGTCTCTCCGATGCGCTGGAATGGTACCTTTGATTATTTGTTATTAGAATATATAGTACTCCCTAAGTCTCTATGCCTATTTCCCCCTCCAGTTTTTTATTTTTATTTTGAGATAATTATCTATATATTTCTGAAAATATTTTAAATATTTTATTTCATTTTTTTGTTTGAAATATACCCCCATATATTTTCGTTATTCAAAAATATCGGATCCAATAAGTTATCTAGGGTTAAGCCCGAGTTTAATTTTTACCATAATTAAACATAATTAAAATATCTATTTTGCCTCAAAGTTAAGGACAAATGAAAAAAATTAATAGCAGTAGAAGGGTAGAGAAAATATTTCTTTTGTCCCCAACTTAACAACAAATAAGAAAACTGGGTGACGGTAAAATGGTATATTTGAAAAAGCAAAATGATAACCTTACAGAGATAACGGCTGTTCCAAATAGTTCATTAACAGAATTTGACTTTGAAAGACATTGGAACCTTAAATGGTCTTTTTAATATTAGCTTTTTATGAAAATAAATAAAAAGTCAGAAAATTTTTCATTGCTTTTTTTTTTCTTTTTTTATTGACAAAAAAAAATCTAAAGTTTTTTATCTAAGGTTTTTTTTAAAAAAATTATAATTTTAATAAAAAAAAGTAGGAGAATTTAAGTATAATGCTTTTTTGGGGATAGCAAAACTCAACCTAGTACTCTGAATTATTGAGTTTTCAGTGGTAAGACACAGGATGGAGTTTGAAGGGGATAGAGGCAGTGGGATGCAATCGAGCTCTCAAATTTTGAAAACTTGAAAAGGGTAAAAAAACAAAAAAACACGACTTGAATACTAGTTCATTAGCAATCTAGCCTACAATAAAACTATTTAAAGCTAAAATAGTGTTCTGTAAAGTAAAAGGCGAAGAAGATATTTTACTATGTTGTGTTTACGCTCAAAATATATATATTTATAGGGTTAACTGCATACACATCTTTATAAATATGATGAATTATAAATATATTGCTGCAAAGTTCAACTTTTATAAGCTATTTCTATAAAAGTCCTAATGTATTCAGATATGTCTCTGTCGTTAGGGTCCGTTAGAGAAATTTCTTTAACCACAGTTAAAATACTTAACCATAGTTAATTAAAAATGTGAACTAATAATTTTTTCTTTTTTTTTCTTCCTTTTCCTCTTCCTCTTCCTTTCCTGCTTCTTCTTCCTCTTCTTCTCCGTATTCTCCTTTTCCTCCTCATTTTCTCCTCCTTCTTCTTCTTCTTTTTCTTCGTCTTCATTGTCGTCGATGATCCGATCATCGTTGCCGTCGTGGTGCCCGCGTGGGCCGTCATCACGGGCGCCTCCGACAGCATCAGCCGCGCCTTCGCCTTCCGCCTCTTCCTCGTCCTCGTTGGCCGCAATCCTGACAAGCTCCGCAAGATCGCCGCCGTCGTCGCCGTCCGCTCCCGCAGCCTGAAGAGGAAGAGGAAGAGGGCAAGGGCAAAATTATAATTTCACAGCTTTATTATTAAAAAATTAACAACGGATCATAACCAGAGAATATATCTGAATATATTAAAACTTTTATAGAAATAACTTATAAAAATTAAATTTTATAAAAATATATTTATAATTCACTATATTTGTAGAAACGTATATGCAATTAACTCATATTTATATATAGCAAAAAAAAGCATTCAGCCCGCAATGGCGAATGTGAAGAGCCTATGGACTCTGTAGATATGTTTAATTTGATGTTTGAATATTTTATTCGACCCACTTTCTATAATAATTAATTGAAAAAATATAGGCATGTATTTACGACAGCATAATAATGGATACACTGCTCGTACAAAGGGCGGAGGGAATGCGCGGTTTCACGAGACGCTGAAGAATTGTAGTAGTACCTACTGCCTCGTCCTTTTCCCCACACCAACAAGATGTACTCTCGATACACTCCCTCCACACTCTCTCAACTTCTTAAATCAGCTCACTCCCATCATACCTATTCGACCGACTATCACAATTTTTGAGTCGACTATGGTGATAAAATAAAAAAGGAGCTAACAAATTACGTTACCACAAAAGAGAATTCTAAAGTATCGTCAAGTTAAAATCTGTTCACACGTCGAAAGTCATTGTTACGAACAATAGTCATTTGGTCAGTTTGGACAGGAGCTGAGAATATTTGATCCTGATAGTGATATCCTGGAGAGATTGCTAAGTCTGGATATTATTTTACAAGTGCTCGTAAGTTAAGAATACTGCATCCCTCGGTAGTACAATTACCAAGTATACCGTGCTCCAAACAATGCGAATTATTATATGCTGTAACATGCATCATATAATAACTCCAGATGTTGTAATGATCGGTCGTACGTTTAGGATCAGCGCGTTCATCGATGGCCATCTGAGCGAGGTTGTGACACGTGAAACGCTATATTCGGCTT
>NC_033628.1:13327615-13512314 GCF_001540865.1 Ananas comosus
TAAAATATTGTCAGTGGATTAAAAACATTTGCAATGGAATACGAAATAAGAACAGGTTTGTTCCATGAATTGGCTCTGCAAAAGTACATACGAGGCCAATGGCGTACCAAAAGCCCAATACATGGATCAAATAAAAATTAAACAACATAATTGGCTCCAGGTTTGCAGCAATTTAACAGAACCCAAGTTCGCAGCTCCATAACCAGATTAAACCTCTACAATATAAAGCCAATGTAACCCTTTTCATTTTTTTTTTATTTTCTGAAACCGGATCTAAAGGCATTGTACATAACACTACGTTCAGGGAAGCTAAGATCAGCGGTACCCAGCTAACAAAATTGGAATTTAAACCGCAAAATCGACTCCAATTGATCGGATTCACACATTCCAACAACAAAAGAGGCATTTTGAAACCAAACACCGAAAAAAAAAAGAAGCTGAAAAATGATAATTAAACGATACCCAGAAGCACATATTTGCTAAAATACGCAAAAAAAACATGTAAAGATCTCAACTTTCACACAAATATGTGGAAATTTATGCACGCTTACTTGGATTTGGGTGCGAGCATTTTGCTCCTTCACTGAGGAAGAGTAGTGAGAGGTTTCGGAGAGTTGGATAGTAGGAGAAGAACAAAGAAGAAGAAGAAGAAGAAGATAATGATGAGGGGAAAAGGGAAGGAGTTTTTTTTTTTAATTATAATTATTGTTTTTTATTTTTATTTTGAGCCAATTATTTGTCTTAGTGTCAAAAGAAGTTAGTAGTTGGCACGAAGAGTAAAAGTGTAGCCCAACGCATCTCCCCCTACTCGTGTGTATAATAGTTAATTAATTAATTAAGTAATTAATTAGGTGAGTAGTCACTAAATAAACAAGTACATGATGAATAATTAAGTTTATACATTATATTTTGGGAATAGAAGAGAAAGACTTTTTGGGATGTGGCTTTGTTATGGTATTGCTCAACATTAATGTCCGTGGCTTTCTTAATTTATTAAGAGTGAATTAGTGTTACTCTATATAGAAGGGGACGATTTTCTTTTTTTTTTTTTTTTTTTAGGAAGTTAGTTTTTGTTCTTTGAAAAAACCTTTACATGTTCAACTCATGCCTCTATCTACCATGCGTTTATACTTAACAAGACAATGTGAATAACATATAACTAATTCATGATCAAATACTTAGATGATGTCTTCTTCTTTTTTCTTTTTTTTTTTTTTTTTTGAGAGATAGGTAGAATACTATCCGCTTCGTTTAGAAATAAACTTAGCTAGAAAATATGAATCAATTAGGATTCGAACTTGGGTCTCGGATACCGACCACCACACCCTTCGCCACTTGCTCTAGGGACGGTCGGTACTACTTAGATGATGTCAAATGTAATGCTCCATATTGAATACGTACTTTACGTAGTTTATCTCTTGCTCACAAGCTTAACAGCTTACTCATATGATACAAAATTTACGTCAATAATATAATATGTACGTGTGTCGGATTTACTGTCTTTGTATAATCTTGGTCCAAAACTTGTAAGTTTCGGCTTCCAATTTGCCAAAAATTTCTTGAAACCCACGAAATGCCAAAAAGAAGTGGTTATAATCAGACACCTCAACTTATATATATTGTCTATCAATATAAGGAAGAGAACAAAAAACTCAAGCAAAGAAATCATTGCATGGAGAGCCCAAATAATGATGTTTGCATGACACCTACTAAAATGACTTCATTCTAGTTCATCCAAGTCATTAAAAAAGTAAAGTTAAAAAATTTAAAAAACTTCAAATACTATTCTTGTAATTTTACTCATTCTCACTTTGATACTATATGGTTTAAAGCGTATCGATTTAATACCCCACGGTTTCATTTTTTCTCTTTTTATTATCCCTTCCACCACTAATTTTTTTCGTTAAATCAATGATAAAGTTAAAACTTAAAGGTACTAAAATGAATATTCGATAAATTTAGGTAAGATATTTGAAGTTTTTTGTATGTCATTTAACGAAATATTAATGGAGGAGCCGACGAAAAAAGAAAAATAAAACTACAGAATACTAAATTGATACACTTTAAACCATAGGATACCAAAATGAGAAAGTACAAAACCACGGGAGTGGTATTTGAAGTTTGCCCTAAAAAATTCTAATGCATATTTAAAAGTGCGACGAGAACTTTTGAAACAAAAGAAAAAAGAAAAATCCAAATCTGATGAGAAGACGAGTTGTAGTCATTATTGTATTAGTGGAATAATGATTTCGACTCTTCCATTCTTTCTGTTTCTCTTGCGTAGATTTTGTTCTTAACAATTACTAAAGCAGATAAATTCATAATATGCTTTTCTTAAACAACACTTTATAAAAGCTTGGGGTTCTGTTAATGATAACGTACGTAGATTAAAATAATAACAAAATAAGCCTTATATCTCACTTTTGATTAGTGCATGCACTTTCCCTCTCACATGGTGGACCAGGTCCACGCAATGATAATTTCTCCTCTTCTATCACAAGGAGATCGAACAAGAAGGAGCAGCATGTACCGACTGTTCCTGACGCAAATGGTAAAAAATTTGATGGTTGACATCCGGGATTCTAAGTTTAAATTTTAGTTGATTCATATTTCTAACTAAGTTTATTTCTAAATAAAATAAACGTAACAGATAGCATGCTACTTATCTCTCAGAAAAAAAAAAAAAGAAAAAAAGAAAAAAAAGAGCAGCATGTGCTGTTCCACGAAGTACACGGACGGAGAGTAGTTGGTCAACATTACAACTAATGCATGCGTAGATCATCATCACCCCATGTGGTGTATNAAAAAAAAAAAAAGAAAAAAAGAAAAAAAAGAGCAGCATGTGCTGTTCCACGAAGTACACGGACGGAGAGTAGTTGGTCAACATTACAACTAATGCATGCGCAGATCATCATCACCCCATGTGGTGTATAGTTGGATGTTCATTTCATAAACCCACGTACCATGCATGACTCGTATATTATAGCACGTCTGTTGACCTCGTTTTTTTTTTTAATTTGATTTCTCGTTCTAATAATGTTCTTTTCCATTGATTCATAGTTGGCGAACAGATAATCAATCAATTTTTAGATAATATAATTGCATGAGTTGCAATTTAAGGTTCACTTACCTACCAATCTTAGTTTGAAATTGCGCCAATTAATAATGGGCGTTAACTTGACCCTAATTTGCGGGGTCAATTTGGTTTGCAAACCAGACTTGATCTATTCGACTTGATGCATCGGGTTCGATTCAGTCGTTCGTTATTATGGTTTATGAACAAGGTTCTACTCTTTAGCTTCGTGATTTGTGGTAACACATGCTTAAACATGGTGGCCACGTAAATATGTTCGTATGGAATTTGTTTGTAACTATAGCATGTTCATTTCACTGCAACTCTGTAAGATACACTGAATGACAATAAATGGATCATTATTTATATACGGTATTATTTCAATCTCAGTTGTGGGAGGTTCTTAATTACTATTTTCTCCCTCAATGTTTTCACAGTAGTAAAGTAAAAGTTTTGTTAGAAACTGGAGTGTTTTTCTTGTTTGGCAATTCAAAATCATATTTAAATTTCTCGCCAAAATTCACAGAATAAATTCGTACTTTTCCATTTTCTCCAATATTTGGCATGTATTTATCAGAGTAGAAAAATTGTTTTACGAGTCAAACTGAACAGACACTAAGTCTCATAAAATGCATATATTTCCACAGGACATATATAGGTAGCAAGGCCAAATGCAACACAGCAAATTAATACCAAGTGAATTACTCCACTCAAATTCCAGATGCAGATCTCAGAGAAAGAATGAAAAGAAAAAAGAAAAGAAAAAAAAAAAAGGGAGGAAAAATTCCAGTTGCAGGTGGATCTCAATGTGGATCATTTAGCAAACCGAAAAGGACTTAATTAAGAGTGAAAAGGATGCAGCTGTTAGCACATCGCAACCGATAAAGACGCTGCAATTGTACTCAAAAGAAAAATAAGAGGTTGCAACATTTAGCTTTGGAAAAGAAAAAGATAAAAGAGATCGCTGCAGTTTCGTCTCCTAATTATCAATGATTAAAACACCTTCGACTTGTATAAGATTTTGAAGATATACAATTTTGTTTTTCAAATATAGCATTAAAAGATGGCTATAAAAAATTCTGCAGACTGATTGTATCATGGAAAATTTACTCCCAACTAACAGTCTCAGGAGAGAGAATGGTACACATGACAATGTAGGAAGCATAGGAATAGGAATAGGAATAGGAATAGGAATTAAGCTCTACTGTGGGATGAAGAGGGTATGGTCCCCCAGGAGGAGAGCTAATAAATATTTCTAGAGATCCGAGAGACATTCCATGTGGGATTCTGTTCCCATCATTACCCACTTAGCGTAATTTAGCAGCTGATGCTCCCTCGACCCACTTCCCCCACACCCCTTAGCATCTCAAAATTACTATTTTATACAAGTAAGTTACCCATCCTGGTTGTTATTAATTACTATGAACTATGCAGTTTGGGTAGAAGAACACCACCAATTATTAAATTGGACTCCTATGACCTATCACAGTGTTATCTTGCCCAGTCTCTTCAGTGCCAACCTGGCCTGTGGAATATTCCTTTCTCACTTCATAAGGCAATGATCAATTATTTCCAAATGATAAGTGGTGGAAAGTTATTATAATAAGTTCTAGACACCAAAGGAGCAGCTCCAACTTGAGCTTCTAGTTAAAGCTGTCCATAAATTCTGCAGAAAATGATCATATTTCCCGAATAATTGTTCTTAAATAGTACCTTTGCAGAAGCTTTAGCCGCGCTAGATAGAGCGTTTGGCCTTGCTGGAGCTTTTATGAAAATATTTTTGGAATACAGCAATTTAAAGAATCGCTAACAACTTTTTCATAGAAAACCCCAACAACTGAGCTTCATACAACAACAATGCGCTTGACTAGTGAGCAAGAAAGGATCAAGGCTAATAGAGACATTCATAAATGATTAACGATTTGAGTATCCGATACACAAGCAGAGGATTCAAAAGGAGGTATCTAGTCAAAGAACAAGGCTAAGAGACTAGGCACTGAAGAATCTACCGTGGCAACACCTCAATAGGCCTGTAGGAGTATGATAGGAAGGTTCCTGGAGATTCGGGCAGAAAACAATAAACTATAGAGATAAAGCTAGCTAGCAATGTGAAGGGAAATTTCTACCTGAGAAAGTACCCAGTTCAAATAGTAACAGGGAATATGTTCTCAGATCAGGCCAAGCCAAAGCATGCCCTGCTGAAGCTGGAGTTAAAGTATGTCTCTAATTTATAGGAGAATGTCAGTTTCACATGATAATAGCTATAAGTACCCATTAGGAGGGAAAAAAAAAAACAAAAAACAAAAGCTCATGAGTTTCCCAGAGTCCTTGCCCAAGAATCTCACGAGCGACTTATCTATATACAAGAAAAAGATATCGGAGCTTACTTTGTTATGTTATTGATGACTTCTTGAACAAATTTTTTACTTCAAGAAACAACAATCAGAAATTTGGCAGAGAAGGGGGTGATTGTTGGGACAATGAAATTCATAAATACTAAGCTAGGCAACTAGGTGACATTGAAATTGAGATGAATCTAAATAAAATTAAATCAAAAATATAGAAAAAGAAGATGAATCATAATTATCCCATAATCATAAACCAGCAATTGACTTTTCTCTCCATCATGAACAGGAACATAAGGATTTAAAAAGGAAGAATCCACTGCTTTTTCTCATTGCAAATACTTAAACAAGCAAACAAGACAAGATATACTCTCGGATCCACCCTGTGTTAAAAATCTATAGATATGCACTTAGAAGACTATTGCAAGCATCAAAACACTGGAATAGTAAGCACAAGAGACAAAGCACAACAAAGGTGAAAAAAATAAATCAAACCAAGTAGACATAGTACCATATTGGTATGAGAATGCTCTACTTCTGGTTGTTCTTCTTCTTAAGCAGGCTCCCAAATTTATGCAGCAAAGGTTTCTTCTTCTTCTGCAGCTGTTGTTGTTTGGTGGGTGAAGAAGCTCCGTTACCGATACTATTCTCTGCGGTCGACCCATTTGTTTGATCGAAACTACCTTCGTCCATCTTTGATTCCAGCTCATCATCAACTAACTCATCATCCTGCTCTTTCTCTGTGGCCAAGTCTTTTTCCATTACCTTGACTGGTTCTGCTTGTTCATCATTACTGTTTTTATCCTCCTCTTGCTGTCTCCTTTCATCTCGTGCAAACCCATTGGGATCTTCTACTTCGACTGACTTTTCTCCATTCGATTGATCCCTACTTTCTTCTTTAGGGCTTTTGGCTTTAGATTCTGCAAGCACTGCCGAAAGCTCGTCGATCTTCTCCAAAGCAGCTTTCTGTTGAATGTGGAGTTCATCATTCTCCTGAGTTATATTCTGCAGCTCATTTTCTTTGTCCAATAACCTTTCCTTCAACTGCAAACTCTCAGCTTTTGCTTCTTCAACAGCTCTCTTGGCTTCGTTCGCTGCAGATTCAACTTGTTTCAGTTTATTCAGAATCTCGGTTTTCTCTTCCTTCGCGGCCTGTGCTTCGTTTTCAGCACTTCTTACCACCTCCATCGCCTTATCAATCTCTGCTTTTAAAGCAACAATTGCTTCTTCTGATTGTTTGTTTGAGCTCGCAAAGTTAAGTTCTTTTGAATCCAGCTCCTCCCTATGGCTTTTGGCTTCTGTTTCCAGCCTTTCTATTGTTTTCCGAAGGCAAACAATCTCATAGTTCGCCTCATCAAGCATTACCTCGTAACTCTCCTTAGTGTTGTTCAGAGCCAATTTCAGGTCTCCGATCTGAGCTTTTGCATACTCAACCTCAGCTTCTTTCCCCAAGAACTTTTCTTGGGCTTCTCTGAATTCGGCAGAAACTTCATGAAGGGCAGAGGTCAAATCTTCCATTGCCATCTTTGCTTTCTCTCCTTCATCTTTAGTAGCCGCAAGCTCACTAACAAGCTTATTCCTCTCTTCCTCGAGGCTTTCAATTTTTGAACTCGCAACCTTCCCATTGTTCAAAGCCTCCACCTTTTCCTCCTCCGAAATTTGCACTTTATTTTTCAGAATTTCAACAGTCGTCTCGAATTCAAATACTTGCTGCTGTAACTCATCAAATCGCTGCTTTGATTCGTCAAGATCGGTTTTTTTACCAGCCACCTCAAGCTCCAAGGCTTCAATTTTCCCTTTCAGAGAAGCAATTTCTGATTCTTTTTCTTCCAGGAAAGCAATTTTCTCCTCCAGCTGTTCCATCGCGGAGGCGAGAGAATCCTTATTAGCCATCTCAGACTTATTGGCTTCTTCCAGCTGCACTTCTAACAGTTCCGTGTTTTTCTTCCATTCGTCTGCAAGCCGATCAGCTTCTGATTCAGCATTTTTGGCCTCAAAAGCCTCAGTCTTAAGCTCTTCTATCAATGCCTCCATTCGAACCAACTTCTCCTCCACAGCTCTTGCCTCCTCAAGCTCGCTCTTAAGCTCCGCGATCTCCAATTCCAACTTCTTAACAAGCTCATCGCTTTCATTAGCTTTGCTCTCCAAATTGGAATCGAGAAATGCTTTTAGCGAGCCGACTTCTTGTGAGAGGAGATCTGCCTTCTCTGCATTTGCTTCAGCTATTTTCATAGCCTCATCTGCATGGCTCAATGCAGCACTCTTCGCATCAATTGTCATCACTAATTCCTTCCTTAATTTCTCAAGCTCTTCGCTAGTGAAAACCAATGCTTCAATATCCATTTTGTGTTGATTTTTAATACTTTCGAGCTCCTTCTGCCATTCATCCTCTCTCTTTTGGGCCACGTCGATACCGACCTGCTCCAATTCGATGGCCCTGAACTTCTCAATCTCCGTGGCCTCTTCGGCATTTTTCTTAGCCAAAAGTGCTTCTTGGAGCTGTTCATTGGCCTCATCGGCTGATTTTTTCGCATGGTTCAGTTCTTCAACAATGCGGCTCTTCTCCTTCTCGACAGAAGCCAGCTGCTCCTTCGCCTTCTTTAATTCCTCTTGAGCAGCATTTAGCTGCGATTGCAGCTCTGATCCCTTCAGCAGCCGTGTTGGTTTCTAGAATTAAGACCCCAAACAGGAAATACTCATCACACTGCACTTAAAAAATTGGGAAATTAAGAGAAAATATTAGAGAAAGGTTTTGGTGCTCTACTTCTGGAGTGCTGCTGGTTTTGGGTGATCGGCGATCGACGGTAGGCTTTGAATCGACCGACCTGGGCGAGCGATCGATGGAATGGCGCGGATTTTGGGTCGGAGAAGGCGAATTGGGCTCCGATTTAAGTGATCCGGCCCTGCCTACTTTGGAAACCCTAGGAGTTGCCGGTCTCTCTTTGTTGTTAGAAGCTTCAGATAAACCAGATCTATTCAAACCAAAATACAACAATTGCAGATCTTTACCAACCGTGTTTCTTAAAGTAATAAAAACACTAATTCTAACAACAATCCACAACAAATCAGATAAGAATATTAGGGATCATTATATTAAACAGCAGATGTGGAAAGCAACTTCACAATCCCACAAAGCAGGTCGCAGTGGAAGTAGAAGCAGCTCAAACTAAGCGAGGATCAAGCAAACCACAGTTAAAAAGTCTACATTTTTAGCTCATATAAAGCAACAATGAGATCAAAGCCAATCTCAAATTGATGCGAAAATTCCTACAAATAAGCAAAATTGCTACAATGGGTTAAACTAAATCTCAGGCTATATATACATGAAATCTAACCCCCCAAAAAAGCATTTTTGGGAGGGAAAGTGAGATTAAATGAGATTAACCCAACTGAAACCTGGTAGATCTAGTGAGAGAAGATGACTCACTTCGATTTGGAGGGCAACATTGTCGCCATACAGATGCTAAGATGCTGCTGAGAATAGCAGGGGAGAAATAGTAATGGCGAGAGAGAGAGAGAGAGAGAAAGAGAGAGAGGACTGAAGAGAAGAAATAAAGCTGTGCGTGTGGAGGAGTTGCTGCGAAAAAGTTGGTAAAGAGGCGTTTTTGTCACAGAGAAGGAGAGAGAGAGAGAAGGAGCAAGGAGTAGTGAGTAGTGACAGAGAGAGTTACTTGGTTTTATTATTATTATTATTATTATTAATTATCATTTTTATATTATAATTTAATTTATGAGAATTATTTAAGTCGGTATTGGTAAGGGAGGTTGNGGGTCTCGATTGTGACTCGGCCCACCTGGCCTCACGCCACTTCGAACATGACTCGGCCCAACCCAGCCTCACGCCATTTCGAACATAACTCGGCCCACATGGCCTCCCGCCACAGGGCAGGATGCTGGCTCATTTAAGCGAACAATCCCCCCCCCAGCACCTGCACACATTTGCAGCATGCAGGAATCGAACCCGTGACCTCTAGCTCTGATACCACTTGTCGGATCGTTGGCGCTAACCATTAATCCCAAAAGCTTTAGCTGTTAGAAATACGCAACCAATTCACTTAAAGCGTACAGAAACAGCGCCCACGGGTCTCGATTGTGACTCGGCCTACCTGGCCTCACGCCACTTCGAACATGACTCGGCCCAACCCAGCCTCACGGCATTTCGAATATGATTCGGCCCACATGGCCTCCCGCCACAGGGCAGTATGCTGGCCCATTTAAGCCAACACTAATCAGTGTAAAATAATTATTATTTTTAAAAAATTTAAACTATTATAGAACAATTATATAATTTTCGCATTTTTATATTTAGCTAGGGCTACTTTCGAAAATCAGAAAATTTTCCTGTTCCTACATCCCATATGATAGGCTCAAATGTAAACTAGAATTAAATATAAGAAAATTAAAGGAGATTAGCTAGATGCCTACTGGAATTCGAATTCACAATCTCATACACTAATATCATATTAAATAATATAAAATAACTGTTATTCTTCACAAGCTAAAACTACCAGAGAATGGTGTAATTTTTATATTTTATCTTTCAACATTGGAAAAAGCTTCTGCAAAATCTCCGACATAGCTAAATATTATATTATTAGTTCCGAGAAATGAAGTCAAGCCATGCACCCTCAATGCCTTGTTAATTGTGGAATGTGAGTTTAGGTAAGCAAGTCACTTGACATGTTCCAAATTATAAGATACGTATATTAAATTAATGTAGGAAGAAACCTCAGGTCAAAACTTTGTGGATATGTGGTTAACCTAAACTTCGGTAGCTTCTCTAAGTTAATAAAACAAGAAGATCCTGACACTTCCAAGTATTGAAACATTCAAATTGAACCCTACACTTCACATAATAAACAAAATTGATTACCAAAGTGGTTGCCTGATCCGCCACCTAGAATTAATTGCTTCCCTATTTAAGACACCGAAGTCAAACTACCAATAAATAAATAAATAAACCCTCGTACTAAAAGGATTCATTAATTTCCTCATTAGTTCTATGAGAAATCAGGCTAAGCAATCAAATAAGAGAAATTTTTTTTTTTAAAAAAGAATCATATTAATGTACCTTGAATTTCCTGCAGAAATTGGGCTCACTCCAATCTCTCTCGTCGAAGTCCGCCGCGAGTTTACGGTCCTCCTTCCACACAATCGCCGTCACCGATGAGGTGAACACCACCTTCTCCATGGTCTCACTCTGCGCGCAAGCTTCGAGTACGTTGTGCGCAGCTCTCACTTCCACTTCAACCATGAATTCCTATAAAATAGTAAAATTTAATTTGCAAAAGTTAAATGCATACAGATACACGGTATATCTATCATTTCCTAACCGTTCATATTGTTACAGAGAAAATATTTTACCTATGCGCATGTGATCGATGATCCTAATTAAGATATGTTTATTTGTTCATTTTTTTTAAGCAATGAATAGAAACATTAATATTCGATTTACTATAGAGCATTAATCTCCTAATTTAGTTACCAAGATTTTTCATCTTGTGTGAGCACAAAGGCTCGTAAAAGTCATTAAATTACTTTTGGACCCCTGAACCATACGTACACACAAGCTCGACACAAAAATTAAATCACCGCATTTTTAATTAAGATAAAATTGTACTAAAGCCGCGCTCATAAATAGGCCATTTCAAAAGAAACCTCTTTTTTCTAAAAAAAAAAAAAAAGAATACTGAATTAGCTATTAGTCCTTAATTTATTGTTTTATTAAATTAAATAAAATAATTCATATGGTTGTGTTGTGTTCCCAACTTTTCTATAGTGGGGGAACCCCTTACTTTGTAACTCATGGTTGAAATAGGCGAGGCGGTCCTACGTGTCAGTTGATGATTGGACAGTTTCACTGTTTGCAATTTTAAAGGCTTTTTATTTTTTCTCAGAGGCGTGCTAACTCCCACCACGTGTTACCATTCAATGCATGAATGAAAATGTAGCTATCAGAGAAATAACAGCTGTGCCATTAATAAGCCAGGCCCAAGTTCACGCACACCAACTGTTTGATGTAATTCCCTTTAATATTCTCACAACAACTCGTCAAATGAAAATCATGGAATACCACAAGACGAACTTGTTTGAGAACGATTCATACTCACATCGTAGGTTGCTTGATGATGGTGATCTTGGTTTGCGGCGTCGAACATGTAGAAGAGCCCCGAGCATCCCCTCGCGGCGTCGACGATGCTCTGGTAGTCGAAGGGGTCCGATCGGAAGAGCTTCAGACGCTTCGCGTTCTCGCTCGCCAGCTTCTTCAATCCGTTCAACTCATGATCATCGCCGCCTAATCAATTAATCAACCCAACAACTCATACATACGCCGCATATAAAATTACCGACGTACGTGCTCCGCCACATATACCTGAGAGAGATGAGTAGCTGATACCATGCATAAAGTAAAGTAAATAGGGCCAGAAAGAAGGAAAGAAGGACCATGGGCATAGCGGCGGCTGACGGTGGATCCTCTTTGAAACATCTCCCGAGAGGCACGCCGAGTACACGAGGCGTCCATCCCCGCAAACGGTCTTAGAGTCCGGTAAGGCCGACGCAGGAGCCATTAAGGGTTGGGGAAAGATCAACGAAAGAGCTCTGAGAAAAGAAGAAAGGGAAGACTTAGGAATGTGGAAAGGTAGGAAGAGGATGTTAATATATAAATATGTATATGTGTGTGTTTGTAGATGGTATGAAAGGACTAAGAGGGGGGATTTAAATATTAAAAAAAAAGAAAAAAAGAGTGAGAGGAGCATTCAAAGGCGCGGGTGGGAAGTGGGGGGGTGGGGAAGAGGTATTGGAGCGTTGAGTGGTGTAGGAAGATATGCGCTGAGGAAGAGAGAGAAGGCGCGCGGGGGGTACAAAGAGCTGATCTTAATTTGATGAAAGAGAAGTGAAACATGGGGGGGGTGTGGAGAAAGTGTCTTGTTGGCCAACCGCTCGACCGGAGCTATTGCTGGCCCGGATGACGAAACCACCGAGGGCCGAGGCGTGGCGAAATTCGGCCCGAGCTTGACCTAACCATGTACGATCCGCCGAGTTGTCGGGAACAAATTAAATGTTTTATTTTATATTTAAATAATTATTTGAAAAGTTGAGAGCTTAGGCCATGTTTGTTTTCGAAAGATTGCAATGAGCAAAATTAAGGATGAAACGCGGAATAACACTCTAGGCGTAAGATTGTGAGTTTGTGTATGGCGCCAGCTAGCAATTTCGTTCTCTATCTCATAAAAGCTGCAGAACAGGCGTGTGCTAACAGCTCAACAAATTTCTTTCTATACTGTTCTGTCCTAACAAATAAATTCTTAATAGTGATCAATCAAACTAGATCAAATCAACAGAGCTCTCTTTTTTTCTTACCTTCGGAGGGTTCTAGATGGCGGAAGGTTAAATCTCGCACTTGCATATTTATCATGTTTGATTGGCAGCCTTAATAGAAGGTTACTTTCGGTTGGAGCTTATTATGGAGCTAACGGGCACTAATCAAAAATTGGAAAAAAAAAAAAAATTATAGCCCTTTTTGTATTGTACGATTATATAACCCAATAATTTCTCTAGAAGAAAAGGAACATTAGCCTTTTGAACCTTAGCCAAAGGCTTGGGTCAGGATTTAGCGTACTTTCTCTCTCGGCAATCACCACAGAAAGAGAGGTGTATCTCATCAGCTGTATTTGTACTTGGACTTGATTAAGCGTCAAAATAAGATTAAGGTCTATTTTGTTCGACCCATGCAGTTGGGCTGCAGCCTCCAACCACATTGCTAAACAATAATGGAAAAAATCCAAATCAAAATTATATATATATATATATATGAATTAAGCTCCTATTCTTTTAAAAGTACCAAATCATTGGTGCTTGTATATTTTCGGCTTTGGATTAAGGGATGTGCGGTTAGAATGATGTGGGAATATATATATATATATATATATATATATATATGAATTGAGCTCCTATTCTTTTAAAAGTACCAAATCATTGGTGCTTGTATGTTTTCGGCTCTTGGATTAAGAGATATACGGTTTGGATGATGTGGGCCCCTTAGAGTTGAGTGGGTGGTTGGTTGAATAGTATAATCTAACAGATAAAAATGATCAAAGATATAGATCTAACGATAAAAAATTTACAAGCACCAAGTGCTTATGCTTTTACCGGCACCATAGCGGGACTCATATATATATATATATTGTATTATTATAGCATATACAGTGCGAACCAAATGAGCCGTGGTTGCAGTTGCGGCACGCAATGCGCGCAACAATCAGGCCAGTAGACCCTAATTCTCACAATTGCGATACGGTTGCATTGAAGAGCATCAGTAGGTTAGAACCAGCATCAATCGATGGTGTTAAATTAAAAAAAAAAACAAAACAGATTTAGAATATAGGAAGGAGTAGTAATGACATATAATGAAATGAATAAAACAAAGGGAGACAAAAAGAAAAAAAAAAAAGGGAAAAATGCGTTGTTCCTCCTAATGGGCCGGGCCCGAGTAGGAAACATACAAAGCCTAGTCCCGACCCAAACCAAGAGAAACCCAATAACGGCCTACTACACTATAAAAGCCTATTTAGCCCAGCCCAAACACAGGTCCAAGTCAGGGAAACCCGGGAGTCGGTTGAGCCGCATTCGTCCTCAACGGCCGAGTTCGTTTACTACTGCTCATCGGAAAACCCTAACCCTAAACGTATGGCGGAGGGGGGTCTCGTCGTCGCCAACAACGAAACCATCCGATCCTTCCTACTCTCCGCCGCCACCCGATGCGGCGGCGGCGGCGGCGGCTCCCTCGGCGCCGAGCTCCGCGATCTCGCCTCGTACCTCTCCTCGCAGAGCTCCGTCCCCTATCGATCCCTCCGAGCCATTTGGTTCGCCATCCCCGCCGCCGAGCGGCCCCCACTCCGCCGCCTCTTCAATGGCGCCGACTTCGTCTTCTCCAGCCCTAAGCCTAGGGAGAAGGTGCGTACCCCCATTCGCGAAGGGTGCCCAAGTACTTGCTTCGTATTCTTCGTGTTGGATCTCATTTTTGGGTTTGTGATCGTGTTTGGTGGAGTGCGGTAGAGTGAGGAGTTGAAGGAGAGGCTCAAGAAGCTTGCTGAGATGGCGGAGAGGAGGGAGTACGCGGAGCTCGTGAAGGACGTCGCACCGAAGAAGGAGATCTCCGAGCCGTTCTCTTCTTACAAGGATCAGATTGGATTCGGTATGGATCCCTCTTTCCTTTTTCTACTTCTTATTGCGAGTATTTGTACATGTGTAAATCGCTACTGTTTATGCTGTAGAACTAAATATGAAAGAAGAGATTCGTGACTACAAACTACTGAATCAAACGGTTCCTTGTGGAAGGAGAGGAATCAAGTGACTAGTGTTGAGGTAAAAGTAAATTGAAAAAAAGAAGATAATCTATCAAAATCATAGAAGAGAAGGAACTAAAGATACAATTGGATGTTGTCTCGAATGGTATTGGTGATTGTATTTGCTGATCTAATATTTGAGAATGTGTTAGTCAAGTTTTAGCTCATACTGAGTAATCATATCAAATAGAATGAGATGGAGTCGAGATGTTCTGAGTTTTAGTTAGTGTTTTTTTTGGAGGGGAAACCTACAATTATTGGCATAGAATCACTAAATTCGGACTCTATTTAGTTTTCAGAGTGGTAATATGTAATTAATATGCATCAACTGCCTTCGCTTATGAGCTAATAAGAACATAGATTTCCAAGATAAGAAAGTAAACAAGGAGGAGCAAGCTGTGAAGCAGGAAAGGGCGGCTAAATTGGCTACTTGACCGATGGTCTATACGGTGGAGTAAAAATACTCCTGCCTTTTCTCTTTTACAGGGCTATGCCACTGTGCATCTAGTATTAGGTCTGGATTCCATAATCCTTAATGATGTATGGCTGTTGTACTCCCTTATTGCGTGAATTCCCCTTTTACCAATATGAAAATAGACTCTGGAAAAGAATGTCCTGGGTTCATTTGCAATGATTCAGTGCACCAATCATCATATAGAATGGCTCAGCATGATTATTGAGTTAGCGGTGCTCTAGTTTCCTTAAATGAACTTCAGAAACGGGGAAATACCAGAAAACTTGTAAGTGTCCCTAAGCTGAGACTGCAGAACATAGAACAATCGTTTTGCAGCCATTAACTACCTGGATCTAGGAGATTTGTTGCTGGTTTTACTCATTCTAGGTTGTTTTATGAATGCAATCTTTGGAAATATGAGAAATTTTTAGGCTTACATGATTAATGAGATTGCCTCATATACAGAGCATCCATTAGGCTTCATAAAACAGGCTTGCTTTGTCACTGCTTCCTAACAAAATGCCAAATAATATGGCGTGTAAACTTATGCTCCTATGAAGCTAACTTTATGAACTTCGAAGACTTGTTTTTTCAATTCTGTGCGCGAGACGCCGAGACTTAGACTCTGTAACTGTACAATCCCATAATTCTGGATCCTTGGTAGGTTTGTGGTACATAGACACTTCTGTATTCAGCTCTTACTTTGCTTCACAAACAGGTTCTGCATAAGATGTACTACTATTAACGATTATATTCAGTTTATACCTCAAGTGCCCTTTTAATTATATGGTGGATTTGTTTACTCTCACATTCATGTGAAACTTCAAATACCTGGAAGCCAATGCTTGTTGAATGTTCTCTTTGTAGAGATTTCACGTTCACAGTGCAATAACAATTTTTGAGAAATGAAAGGATAGATGAGCCTTGGCAAGCATCCAAGCGAGCTATGTTTTTTTTTTTGTTTTTTCCCCACAGGTCTGCATGTTGTGCTGATGATGTTCACAGGCTACTTGGTTGGTTATGCTGCTTTCAGAGCCCTCTTCAATCATAGTGCAGTAATGGTATCTTCTGAAAGTGCCTGCCCTCTTAAGGGCAATTTCTAATTTGAAGCATCCCTTTATTCTAATTAGCAGAAGAGGACAATAGTCTAAAAATATGTCCATGGTTTTTAAATTTGCAGAATGCTGCTGGAGGCATCTTAGGGTTGGTCTGTGGCATGCTTCTTGAAACCGTTCTTTTTATCATTAGAACTTCGAATCGAGATTTGGACTCTTCAAATTCAAATTCAAGATTAAAGAAGCACCAGTAGCTGGTGGGGGGTTTTCTTTTTTTGGCTATCGCATAATAGTCACATAGTTTCACTTCTGTGCCATGTAACTGGTTGTTGTATATTTATCCTATGCAAGATGGAAATACACTGCAGAGTCAGTTGCTGTAGATTCCGACTTTCATTCTTAACTTAGTTGTAGTGCTCAACAATTTTAGTATATTCAATTGTTGTAGATTCCGTGGATGAAACTGGAAAGAAGCCAACACTTCTGTTTTTCCCTCTTAATTAAAAACCTCTTATATATATATGATGGACCCTATTTTAGCTGATAGGGACATAGAGGGAGGTATGTGGAGCATCAATCATGCAATTCCTCTCCTATCGTGATGGAATCATCGATACGGCTGAAATTTTCCTCTTTGCCTCGACATGGAAATTTTTGCAATAAACATGTTGAACTGTATCATTTACTAAATTCAATGCATTACATAAAAGTGAAGCTTTTTTTCTTTACCATCTGTAGGCCACAGCAGACGAGAACTGGAGTCGAATCGGAGCTTAGGGTGGCAAATGGGTCGGGTCTGGCCGGTTTCGCATCCAAACCTGGTCCAACCAAATTGAGGTGAGAGAGAAAGGCCAACTTAACTTGGCGAAACACACTGAGTTTTCAAACTGCACCCTGGTAGGTGTCACATTACTTATTTTCTTCTTCTTCTTTTTTTTCTTCTATGTTCTTCTAGTAATGGTAACCTATTAATAATATCACATGGAGCCCGACAAAGTACTGATTAAAGTTGTGAAGTTGTGTGGGGGCCCCAACACCCAATAACTTAGATGGGTCCCATACTCTCTGTGCAACTTAGATAGTGACTACGTACCACTCATTTTGGATCTACGTACAACATGTCCTCTGTTTACACAGAACTAAGAAGGTGGCGGACAACTTAATTAAATGGATTGTGATATTAACATGTTTGAGTTCGATCACTTCTAAGTGGATGTTTTGTGACTAAATTCCATATATGTAATTACATAATATCAATGTTAGAACTTGTCGTATATGTATATGTTCTCTGAAAATAAGATGTAGGACATGCCATATTACCATATCTGTATATATAGAGAACCTTTTTAGGAACATTTAATCAAGCAATTTTATCATGATATATATATATATATAAAAGAAAGAATTTTACAGAAACTCTTTAATAAGTAGATAATTTTATAAGACCGTAATTATAAGAAATAAGAAAAAAATAAAAGAAGACGAGTGTATGAAAAATATGAGAGCCTTTAGTAATTCAATTATTTCATACAGGTATATGTGAAAAAAAAAGAAAACAAAAAAAAAGCTACTAAAATAATTTAAATAAATTAATAAAATTATGGAAGGATGAGATAAGAGGAGGAGAAATTAGTTTATGCATCGGATGTCTTTAAAACCACATAATAAAAATTTAACATCGAAATGGCTTTATGACATTTAAAAGGCCTAACTATAAAAATTTATAAATCTTGGAGACCTCCTTCTCAAATATCAATAAATGGCTTGTTTCTTACTGTTGATTTTTTGGACTATTTGATATTTTAGGAATAGGTTTAGAGGTCTTGTGATTTTCTATACATAGGTCTTTTAAATTGTGTAGATTACATTTATCCGATTAAATCTTAATTTTATATAATAATATAATATTACTTATTATTCAAGAATAGGTTTGGTATGTGAGACACAGTAATGAACCTTATCATTGTGGTGTATATATAGAGTGAGGCTACTATGCTATCGGAAGCACGGAGCCTTCCGTGCTTCCAGCTTGTTTTCGATGTTGCGACTTTCGAATCGTCGATCGGCTCCGTTAAACTTGATCTAGAGTATTTGGAGTACCTAGAAAATAAATTTTATTATTTTTCGATATCAGTTGCCTAGTAATCGAATGGGTTCAAAATCAACAAATTTCAATGGCCGTAGTGAGCCATTTGCAAGTTTAACGGTGTAGAAATATCCAAATCACGTGAAATTTTGATAGAAAATTCTTTATACTATATAAAATAAGATCAATATCTTTGATTTAAAATTTTAATGTCATATTATTATATTTTGTAAGATTTTTATTTTCAGCTGTTGATTTTGAGCCCCTTCGTTCACTAGGCAAATGATATCGTAAGATCATAAAATTTATTTTCTAGGTACTTCAAATACTCTAGATCAAGTTTAATGGAGCCGATCGATGATTCGAAAGTCGCAACATCGAAAACGAGCTGGAAGCATGGAAGACTCCGTATTTTCGATAGTACAGTAGCCTCACTAGATACAATAATAAACTTAAAACTTTTATCATTATGGGGAAGGGAGGATTGGAAGAACACGTGTTGCCTCCTCCTTCCCCCGTTCTGCGGATCCTCCTCCGTACGAGACAAAATTGAAAAATAGAAAAGAGATAGAAAAAATACAGAGTATTGATCACCCCCTGATTGCAAACTCCAAAACAAAAAGAGAGAGAAATTAAAGTCCTCCCCTGATTGCAAACTCCAAAACAAAAAGAGGGAGAAATTAAAGAGATGGAAATAATTAATACCGAGGATCTATTATCCCCTGAGGACAAGTGTACAACTCTTGTTTCGCTCTAATGATTAAATAAATAAATGCATCATGCCATGCCTCTCTGGTTCGTTCTCTGCGTGTTCCGATATTTCAAATGTTTTCTAAAATGTAGCTGATGAGTTGCGTTAGCGTATGAGTTGCGTTAGCATGGCATTGGGCACCAAAAATATCTTAAATATCATTGATAGTTAATGTAGCACCCCAAGGGGCTCTACACTTGAAAAAAAAAAAAAAAAAAAAAAAAAAAAAAAAACCCTACAACTTGATCATTTATCCACCCGAAATTGTCTTCAATCCGATTCATTCCAAACAATAAAAATGTGAACTTACCTAGCGTTGTTTCAACTCATTTTCTCTATTTTCTTCCATATATATTCTTCTAATCTCTAGTTTTGCTACTTGCTCTAGAAACGGTCAGTTCTAATCTCTAGGATTGATGTGGTACATTGACCGTTGTGAGCTCACTTGGAGTGCGACAGAAGCTAATTATAGTGAGGCAGTGTGCGGCCGCAATACCTAATGTCTTAGATGGGTCCCATTACTCTTGTAAGTTACGTAGAGGAGACCCATGTACAACTCCTTTTGGATGTACACACGACATGTCCTTTTGTACACATAATTAAGAAGCCGCAGACAACTGAATTATGAATCGTGAACATTGATGGATCTTTCCACTTTATGTATCTGCTCTTTTTTTTTTTTTTTTTTATTTAGAGATAGGTAGTATATTATCCGTTTCATTTATTTTTTTTAGAAATAAACTTAACTAGAAACGTGAATCAACTAGGATTCGGACTTGGGTTCTCGGATACCAACCATCAAGTTCTTTGCCACTTGTGCTAGGGGCAATCGGTATGTATCTACTATTATTAATATTAAAACTTTTAATGCACAGTACGATCTGTAAAATTATACATGCGCATGCATTTTCTCTAAAAATAAGATATTGTACATGCTTAGATGAACTTAAATGGTGCAATGATTAAACTCATTTGTTTCTACATCTCCAGTGTTATGATGTTTCGAAAGGTTTCCAAAAAATATAACTGATGAGTCAACTTAGCGTGCAGCAATAACTAAATTAAACATTAATTTAGTTTAGACACCACATTGGGCATGAAAAATATATTTATCTTTAATGTCACTGATAGTTAATTCAGCTTTGTACACATGACAATTATTTATCACGTAATTTTATACCATGATATTTTTTTTTTTTCAATCAATCGCACATAATCATTCAGTTAAAAACCTTTGGCATCATCACACCCAGTTAGTAATCAATCCTCCAATCAGTGGGGGAAAAAAACGCTCTAAACAAAAAAAACAGCACCAGACCAAACAACAATTAGAACATATTCTTCTCTTATTCAAACATATGTAGTAGTATTGAACTAGAATGCATGTGGAAATATACCACTTGCAATTTTTTGGCCCTTTAATTACTTGAGTTTATACTATTTGATGTACGTAGTTTTGATTATGAATTCATAAGGCCAAAAAGTTGAAATGTCTATTCCCGAAAACACCCCAGGACTCAGATATATATAAAGATCTCTCTCTCTCTCTCTCTCTCTCTCTCTCTCTCTCTCTCTCTTTTACTTTTTATTCTGGTAATTGTGATGGAATCTAATGGTCAAGACTCTCAACATACATCCTTTTCTTAACGCGTAATGCGACTATGCTTTTCATGTCCAAACATCAATTATTGATGGCAACGAAAAAGCAAGGCCTTTAACTTTATTTGGATACAACATGATAAGGGGTAACATCCACATGGAAATGATCAAAGAAACTTGTAGACTTGGACAACATGCGGTTGTATATATATATATATATATATATATGCCTGCGTCATACATATCTGTAGCTAAGTTTAAATATCGCATTGATTACTAAATTATGATCTCACTAACAATGTGTCCCGTTAGTAATCTTGAGTCCACAGGATCTGCTCGTCGGGGCGCAGTGCATCTAACTAATTAAAGGGTTGTAGATTGGTCGACTTAAGAGCTCAATTGTACTTCAGATGATACTCTTGCACTTTGATGAGTGAGATATGTATATATATGAGGTTCTGTTGCTCTTCGGGGATCTCGTCTTAGAAGCAGCGACAATTGATTGGTTGTGGTTTCTTCATTTCTATTAGGTTAAATTAGTCACATTTGAATTTTTCACTGATCTATTATGTAGGGAGTGGTTGCGGGAAAATGCATGGTTGTGTGAAAATGCAAGTTCATGATATTGTGTATTTTTCTTTATCCCTTCAGAAAACTGTAGAAAAATTAACCACCTTAATGACTTACAGTACAATAAAAAATAATACCTACATCTATATAANATATATATATATAGAGTTGAGCTAGAATACTATCAATAGCAAACGGGTTCCGTTGCCACCCATTTGTTTTCAATGATAGAGGCTCCAAATCGACGATCGGCACCGTTGAACATGATCTATAACCACTTGAAGTGTTTAGAAATCAAATTTCAAATATTTTTAACATCATTTGCCTAATGATCAAAGGGGTTTCAAAATTTGTAATTTTAATGGTCGATATGAGACGTTTTCTCGTTTAACGGCGTAAAGATATCCAAATCAATTGAATTTTTGTTAGAAAATTTTTTAAACTATTTAAAACAAGATCTATACTCTTGATCTTGATTACAAGACTCCTATCATCATTTTTTAAAGAATATTCATTTTCAGCCGTTCATTTTTGTGTCCACTCGATAGATAAAAGAACAATATCGAAAATATATGAAATTTGAATTCTAAACACTTCAAGTGGTATAGATCATGTTCAACGGTATCGATCGTCAATTTGGATGCTCCATCATCGAAAACAAATGAGTGGCAACAGAGCTTGTTTGCTATCGATAGTATTCTAGCTCAAGTCCATATATATATATATATATATATAGAAAATTAGGCTGTAATACTTTTAATAACACCAAGTCATTAGTGCTATTAGATTTTCATTACTTGAATGAAGGGAGGTGTAATTAGGATGAAAGTGATCTCCTAGAGTGGATGGTTGGTTGGTTGAACAGCATGATATAACAGATAAAAATGGTTATAGAGATAAATATTCTAACCGTGGAAATTAATAGCACTAAATGCTTGGTGCTATTTAGAAGCACCCTAGTAGAACAATCTGCGTGCGTGTGTATGTGTGTGTGCTTGTGCATGTGCGTGTGTCTGTGTTTGTGTGTGTGATCATACATATATGGTTGGTAAATTTTAAAAATTCCTACTAATCAATGGATGAAAGGAAAATGCTATATTTTGCTTGTTAAATAGAACCAACATTTATGAAGGAAAAACACCTTTGAACTACTAGTGTACATGTTGGCAAGTTAAAAAAAGGTCGATGCTTAATCATAATACATGGTAGTTGCAGGGACGGGAGCCCTGTGCTTTCCATGTGATAGGTTGTATAAAGCAAGGGAATTAGGTAACTCATCCCTTTTATGGGTTACCACCTTATGCACCCACCATGCACGCGTCCGCTACTCTCTCCTTGCACTAAAAGACAAACACGTAAAATCATGCATGACCAGTACAACCATGCATATATCATATATGCATCCCTGTAGTATGTATCCTCGTCCTCGTATCATTTGCTTAATTCCTTAAACCTTAAAATAAAATTAATAATGCTACACGCAAGAATCGGACAGCGCGGATTAATTTGACAAAAGCAATAACATAGAATTAATTCCTTTGATCTTATATACCTATCAGATGCAGTAAAAAGGATCTTACTGTGTACCTACTAATAATTAGATTGTTGTTTCCAAATGTTCTATTCCTAAGGAATAGTGGTAAAATTCCAACAAATTAAGAACCTTTTACACTAATATTACATACAAAATAATTAATTTTCTCATACGGTTCTTACTTGAATTAAATATCTTCTCTCGATATACACACATAATAAATAACATTTATTAAATATTTAGGACTTGTTTGATTCAAGATGGAATTAGAATGGATAATGGAATGGAAATGAATTAGAATGACAATTGGATTAATTGCCCCACTCTCCCAAGACGTTTGATTCATTTCTGAATTGAAAATCGGAATAAATTATTCCTATATTTTCACTGTTTGGTTGATATAAAATAAAAAATAATAGAATAACATAATACTAATTTTACTTTCAAATATAATTTTATGAAGCTATCTAAAATTTATATAAAAAAATTAATACTATTCTCAAGTTAGAGCTATGCCAAAAAAAATTAATTTATTTTAAAAATTTTTACGCAAAAAATTACAAAAAAAATGCAAAATTTTTTTTGAATAAAAATAATATATCACGTTTTTTTTTAATGCTGAGAAAAGAGGGAAGGGATCGGTACAGAAAGAGGAAGGATGGATAAGGTGAAGAAACCTTGGGCTAAACCTAAGGAAGAGGTGAGTGTGGGCTTGAGATTGAAACTTCAATCCCAGCTTGGAGACCAGAATTAATTTATAAGCTAATAAATCATTTCCATTCCGATTTGGAATGGGAGTTCCAAATCAATTTATGTGAATCAAACAAAATTAGTAGAATTTGATCAAATCGATTCTTATTTCGGATCCAAAATGTACGTACGAACCAAACATGCCCTTAGTTACCTGGAATGAGTTACACGTATGAGCAATATATACTCATAATTAATATCAATTTCCCTTTAGAGTTAGGTTCACTCTTTTTCACCCTTTCTTTTTCCCCACTTCGTCATATATATATATATATGATACAAACAAATTAGATACCGTTTGGTTCGGGTATAAGTAAGAACTAGCTATTACAAGGATAGGCACAAGTATGGAGATAAAAAAAATAGTGTTTGGATAAAAATTGAGTTGTTCCCAAGAATAAGAACAATTTTAGGTAACTTTATATAGAAAATGAAGGTGTTTGTAGGAATAACCAAAAACTACTATTTTTGGATAAAAAATTAGCATTTAAATATAAAAGGGAGAATAAGGACCTATTTTTATTTTTATCCCGTAACCAAACGCTGCCTTAAAGAACTAATAGTAGGATGCAAGACCAAGAGAGCTAAACAGTGACAGTTAAGGGCAAGGCCGCTTATACCGTTCCAAACCCGACAGCTGGAAAGCAGCTTAATTGATAGCAAAAGCACTTCCCTTCTTAGGTTAAAATCATGGTGTAGTATCTTTTCTTNAAGTAAATCATATCAAAATAGGTTTGATTTTTTCAAAATTTGAATAAATTTAGATTCTTCTACATTGTTAAACTGCAAACTCGCTATACTACTGATTGAAAATTGACAATTTGAAATGATTTGATCATAAAGTAAACTATGTTGAAAAAATATAATTTTTTTCTTTAAATTTAAATACCTTAGATCAGTTTTAATCATATGGATTGTTGATTTGAATATTTTAATGTTGAAAATGAGACCATATATAGTACCGGAGTCCCGATACTATGCATAGTATAAGAGCCTAGCTCTCTCTCTCTCTCTCTCTCTCTCTCTCTCTCTCTCTCTCTATATATATATATATATATATATATAGTTCGGCTACTATACTCTTATGAGTATAGAACTTTTCGTACTCATAAGTCGTTTTTGATAATAGAGCTTCTGAATTGATGATCCATATTGTTAAATATTATCTAGAGCATTTAAAACTTCTAGAAATCAAATTTCATAATTTTTCAACATCATTTGCCTTACGATCAAAAGGTCATAAAATTAACAATTTTTAACGGGCGGTATGAGATACCTGCTAGTTAACGGTGTAAAAGAATCGGAATAAATTGAATTTTTTATAGAAAATTTTATTCACTACCTAGATAAAAATTAATAACTTCGATCTTAAATTGAAGGATCCGATCATTCATTTTTAGGACGTCGTTCGATTTTGACCGTTCATTTTATGCCCACTTGATGGACTTTATTATGATTTCGAAAAATTACAAAATTTATTTTCTAGAAGTTTTAATTACTCTAAATCATTTTTGACGGAGTGGATTGTCGATTCGGAAGCTCCATCATCGAAAAAGACTTATGAGTACGAAAAGCTCTATACTCATAACTCATAAGAGTATAGTAGCCTTACTCTCTCTCTCTCTCTCTCTCTCTATACATATGTATATATATATATATATAGAGAGAGAGAGAGAAAGAGAGAGAGAGAGAGAGAGAGAGAGAATTGAGCTAGAATACTTTTAGAAGCACCAATCCCTTAGTGCTTCTAAGTTTTTAGCCTTTGGATCTACTCCTTGATTACTAATAGCTCTTGGATCAAACACTATTCCACCTACCACCATCTATCACCATCATCTCAACCCTACATCTCTCCATCCAAAGACTAAAAACTCAAAAGCATCACTCATATAATGCTTTTAGGAGTATTCTAGCTCAACTATATATATATATATATATATAGAGTTGAGCTAGAATACTATCGATAGCAAACAGGCTCCGTTGCCACCCATTTGTTTTCGATGATAAAGCCTTCAAAGTGACGATCGGCACTGTTGAACTTGATCTATACCACTTGAAGTGTGTAGAAATCAAATTTCAAATCTTTTCGACATCATTTGCCTAATGATCAACGGGTTTCAAATTTTGTAATTTTAATGGTCGATATGAGACGTTTTCTCGTTTAACGGCGTAAAGATATCCAAATCAATTGAATTTTTGTTATAAAATTTTTTAAACTATTTAAAACAAGATCTATAGCCTTGATCTTGATTACACCTATTATTATTTTTTAAAGAATATTCATTTTTAGCCGTTCATTTTTGTGTCTACTCGATGGATAAGAGAACAATATCGAACATGTATAAAATTTGATTTCTAAACACTTCAAGTGGTAGATCATGTTCAACGGTGCCGATAGTCGATTTGGAGGCTCTATCATCGAAAATAAATGGATGACAACGAAACCCGTTTGCTATCAATAGTAATCTAGCTCATCTCTCTCTCTCTCTCTCTCTATATATATATATATATATATATATATATGAACTATTTAAAAGTTTTAGATGACATGGACAACACAGAAGCATTTTTCCTCTCATAACAAATACCCTACTGTATAACCGCTATTTATTTGAGGGGAAAATAAAGCACTTTCCACAGAAGCACTTCTCCTCTCATACGCTTTCGCTTTTTTTTATTTTCTTTTTTTTTTTTACATGTTTTATCCAACCGGAAAACCGGCGACGGCCCAGCGGGCCCAATACGAGGAACCGACGTGGCGCTCCCTGCGCCGTGCTCCGCGCGAGCCTCGTGACCTCCCCACGTGCCTCGCATGTACACGTGTCCCCTCTCGCCCCTCTTACGTACCCCTCAACCCATCCCCGCCCCGCGCTGCGATCACGTGCATCCCGCACACGTGGCGCACCGCTACACGCCACTTCCCAACGCCGTCACTATACCCGTGACGGCGTGTGAACTGCCCCGATAACGTTCGTGTAGAAAATGAAGGATATATAAATGGACAGGTTTTAAGGATCGGAGGAAAAGAAGATAACTGAGGAGTAAAAAGACGAAGTAGGTAACTCTGACCTTCCACGGATTTCCGAGGGCGACGATGAAAGCCGCGGTTCTGATCCGGTCCGGTTCGCTCCACTCCCGGCCTGGTTTTTCCCTCGGCTCGCCCTGCGGACCGGGGGACCGAGCCGGGGTCGCGTTCCTCCGCCGGAGCCCGAGCGCGAGAGGGCTCTCCCCTCGCTCCGCCGCGATCCACGTGGACGGTGGCGATTCGGGGAGCAGCCTCCTCCGCCGAGCGAGATCCGAGGCCGATCTGCGCCGATCCGGGATCCTACGGCCCGGATCCGCCGCCGCGGCGCGGGCCCCGGCGCCGCCGAGGGTGGCGGAGGAGGAGGACGACGAGGAGGGGGAGGAGGAGTACTCCAGCGGAGGGATGGGGAAGGGGACGAAGATCGGGGGCGGAGGGAGGGGCGGGGAGGGTGGCGATAGCAACGAGAACCGTCGGATCGGGGACTACTACAAGGGGATGCTCCGATCCGACCCGGGAAATCCGCTTCTCCTCCGAAACTACGCCCGATTCTTGCACGAGGTGAGAACAAAGAGATCAATCGATCGATCGATCATCGATCGATCGATCTAGGGTTTTCCTTTTCTCCTTCTCCCCTTTACTATTTTTTTTTTTTTCATAAATTTTTTTTTTTTCTAGGTGGAGGGGGATGTGAAAGGCGCAGAGGAGTACTACGGGAGAGCGATCCTGGCGAGCCCCGATGATGGCGATTTGCTGTCCCTATACGGGACGCTGCTGTGGGAGACTCACCGGGAGCGAGAGAGGGCGGCCGCATACTTCGAGCGTGCGGTCGAAGCCGCCCCGCAGAACTGGTAACTAACTCGTCCCCCCCTTCTCGACCGTTCGATCTTGATCGTGGCACGAATTTTGACACTTGCTTGCATCCTTCGTGCAGCTACGTGATGGCGTCGTATGCCAAGTTCCTCTGGGACGCGGGCGAGGACGAGGACGTGGAGACTGAGGAGTCATCTCCGCCGTTGGTGGAGGCGTTTTGATCTGATGAACGGTCCTGGTTTACCGACGGTTTATGTACATATATAAGTAGTGTTGAATCGGACAGTGTATGTTAGTTGAGTGCGGTCCTCTGAATTTTAGCCTGATTATATCTAGCTATTTGAATTTTTTTAAAAAATATTAAAAGGATCATGGGGACTTTTCAAATGTTTCAATAAGCGATCCCGCAAAAAATAAAATAAAATAAAAAATAAATATTTTATTAATAATCAGTAATATTTAAAAATCAAAATAATCTCTAAATTTATTTAGGTTTTGACAGAAAAATGAACTCTTTTTTTTAATGAAGATTAACAGTTATGAGTTAAAATCGGTTAAAAATTTGTAGAAAAACGGTTGATTATAACGTACTGAAAGTTTCTATGATTCTTTTTAATTTTTTTAAATTCAAATAGTCAAATATATCGTCTAAAGTTTAGAAGGATTTGACATATTTTTAACTTTAGTTAATCAGAAGTTAATTAGGAGGAGATAAAACTAAGAAGTCGCGGTGTGTAAATGGAAGAGCAGGTGACTGAAGAAGGGAGAAGACGGAATAAGAAGGGATGGAGAGAGAGAGAGAGAGGAGGAAAACGACGGGCGGCGCAAGAGGGGAGCGAGCACGACGCATGATTTGTACTTTTTAGTTTTGACATTGTTTGGTTGGAGCGACTAGCATAGTCGTTGCCGTCGTCGCCGCCGTTGTTCCTATCATATGAAGGATGGATAAGTGAGAGCTAAAAATAAGGATGGATAAGTGAGAGTTAAAAATAAAATGAAGGATTGGAGGCATGGTTGCTTTCTTTGTCCTTCCGATCGTTTTTGTGCTCTGCAAATTGTAAAAGAGAAGCATTTTTACTGTTTAATTATGAAGTGTTTTTGTTTTTACGCAAAGGACGAATCTTCCTGGGAATCTTCATTTACTGCAGCTTTTCGTGCGAATTGAATTGAGCTGCATGAGTAAGCTTGAGAAGTTGCTGTGTTTAATTGCACCATCGATTGAAACAGTAATTAGTGAGTCACAGCAATTCAATTGCGGAAATGAAATTGTGAAAAACTAGATAGAAGTTAGATAACGATATTGTAATTAGCTAAAACTATCCTAGAAAGAGTGGCTTTGTCGCTGTTGAATCTTCGGGTAGAAAATAATATTAATATTTTAAAAGTTTGGTATCATTTGCATAAATGAATACCATAAAGTGATCCTATTGTTTACTATGATCCACTAAAAGGAACTGGCACGATTAATAAGTAGTCCAAATATATATATATATATATATATATATAGAGTAGGGCTAGGATACTTGTAAAAGTATTATGGGGGTGATACTTGTGTGTTTTTAGTCCTTGGATGGAGAGATGTGAGGTTGAGATGATGATGGTAGGTGGTGGTAGGTGGTGGTAGGTGGAATAGTGTTTAATCAAAGGACTATTAATAATCAAAAAGTAGATTCAATGGCTTAAAACCTAATAGCACCATGATGGTGATACTTGTAAAAATNCTCTCTCTCTCTCTCTCTCTCTCTCTCTCTCTATATATATATATATATATATATATATATATTTTAGAGATAGGCGCTATCTAACTTTGGATCCAAGAAAGAATATTAAAATCCTGCCAACTTGATCCAGTCGATCTTAATCGGATAATGACAACAAGAATTAAAGTTTTTATTTTGACTTCAGAGAGTACAGTAGCTTATTAAAAAGAGCCGATAATAATCTAGACTTTCTATTTTAATTATGCGATGTGCAATGTGCAATGTTTCCAACAAGATATATTATTTTAATGCGGCACACATCTACTTCGTCATTTCGAATCCATTAAGATAAGGTCTGGATTGATTTCGAGTCTCAAAAGGACAAGCTGTAAGTTAGTGCTCCTCCTAACTTCGCACCGAAAAGAAGTTATAGTGGTTTTACTAATACAACACCCTCATCCTAATAATATTGGATGTCGCTTGGTGGAGAAACATGTTGATTGTTAGCTTAAAAGTGCCCGAATCTACCGACCATCTGTAGCGCAAGTGATAAAAGACTTATTTGTTGGTACTCAAGGTCCAAAATTTGAATCCTAATTGATTCACATTTCCAGCTAAGTTTATTTTTAAATAAAATAAACGAAATGGATAGCATGCTACCTATCTCTTAAAAAAAAAGTACTAAAATCTTGTCTTGATAGAAGATTAGATTGGTCGAGCCACATTTAAAATGACATGAGATTGGATTGAGCCGAGTCATATTGGAAATCGCATGAGGCTGATTAGGTCGAATCACAATCGAGATCAGTAAGCAATGTGTCTATACGCTTTAAGTGAATTGGTTACGTATTTCTAACAACTCTAGCTTTTGAAATTAATTGTTAGCGTTAACGATCCAACAAGTGGTATCAAAGTCAGATTAGGTCAAATCACAATTGAGTCACGTTCGAAATGACGTGAGTTTGAATTAGGTTGAATCATAGTGGAGACTCGTGGGTGCTGTGTTGGCTAGTGCAAGGCGTGAGGCTGGATTGGGCCGAATCACAATCGGGACTTATGGACGTTGTATCTACATGTCTTAAGTGAATTGGCCGCCGCTGGCGAAGATTCCGACGGAGTCGTTAGAGACGGGCAGCTACAGTTGAAACTTTGGCATAGGCAAAAGCAACAGGCAAGTGCTTCTTTTTTTTTTTTAAGAAAAAGATAACATGCGCTTCGTTTATTTCTTTTAAACATAAACTTAGATAGAAATATAAATCAACTAATATTCAAAGTTGAAATCTGCAATACCAACCACTAAACCTTCAGCCACTTGCAACAAGCAAGAGTTAAGAAGGGAATACTACAATGGGCCAAAGCCGGTTTACTGGGTCAATTAGAAATTTAGAACACATCATGAGTTATTTTTGGGCCTATTGGTCTGTAACTATCTAAATTTCGGCCCAAAATTTGCGGCGAGGGTAGGGCCCATGGAAGCCCGAAATATCTGGGCGGTTGAAGCTGTTTAAAAGACGGCGGAGTAACGATATCTTATTCTCACCGCGAGCGAGCATAGCAGGAGCCGTTCCATTATATATACCAGCACCGAGTACCCTTCTCCGCAAAAACGCGCCGAGGGGGAGGAGAAGTCGTCCATCCATGTCGACGAGATCCTCCGCAACGACTGTATCCATCTCCGAAACCCTCCCAGATTCCCTCCAATCCCAGCAAAACCCTACTACTTCCGACTCCAAAGAGCACATACCGAAGATTCCTGAGGCTGCGGAGGATAAGGTCGGAGGCGATGAAGAAATCGAGGGCTCCGCCATGGATCCGTTGTCGAATTCGTGGGAAGATGGCGACGAAGCCGTGAGGAGATTGGAGGAGCTGAGGATTCAAAGCGGAGAAGGATCGGAGTTGTCGGAGGAACAGATTTGGACCAACGACCAGCTCCAACGAGACGAGGTTTCGTTCAATTGGATTCAATTGACCCTTTAATTTGCTTAAGGTGTTTCACTTGATTGTGAATTCAATGTGGTCCTTGCACTGATGATGGAGTTGACTTCTTCGTTGTTCTCGATATCTAGGGATGTGTTATAGATGAGAAATTTAATTCCTAGGAACGTAGATCACTTTTAGGTTTTCAATTTCTCATTGAATCTTTGTTTTAGGCTTGTTATGATGTTAAAAGGCGCAGATTCTTATCTAACTTTTGTTATTGTAACTTAGAAAATAATTAGAAGGAAATGTGAGTTTCAAATTATAGTGGAAGATTTTAGTGAGATATCTCCAAAAGAACAGGGTGAAGGAGCACTATTTTAGTAGTAATAGTTCATATTACCTGGGATAAAAGATTACCTTGTAAAGCAAAGTAAATTTCCTTAATGTTTGGTTATAACGACTGTCAAGTCCCTTAGTGTGCTGTCTTCTATATTCAACTGAAAATTTGGTTGCCTTCAAGCTCAATTTTTAATTCTGTGGTTGTGTTCTTATCCCAAATTTTCGTTAGGTGCTTGCACTGGAAGCAATTTACGGGGAGAATGACATTAACTTAGGCAAAAAAGGAGGTCTACGATTTTTACAGGCTTATGTATATTGTGAAGTTTCTGATGGAATTAGTGTATCAGCGAAGCTTCATTCAGATACTGGAAAGTTAACTTCTGGAGTAAATCGTCATGCTGACATGGCAATATCTGAAAACACCAATGAGTTCATATACACTTTCCGCGTCCAGTATCTGCCCCCGATTTTGTTAACTTGTTTATTACCTCAATCATATCCCAGTCATCATCCTCCCTTATTTACTATCACTGCACAGTGGTTGGATAAGGCAAAGATATCCAGTCTTTGCCGCATGCTGGACACCATATGGATAGCGCAACCAGGACAGGAAATTATATATCAGTGGGTATATTGGATACAAAATTCTTCACTCTCTCACCTTGGATTTGATAGTGGAGTAATGCTAGGCGTATCTGATAAGCCAGAGGCTGCAGATAGGCGTGCGCTCTCTGGGAGTGCTTCTCCGGAGTTCATAATTCCTTTAATGATGAGTTACAATGATGAGAAGCGCCATGAAGCTTTTCTTAACAATCTGCATCAGTGTGATATTTGTTTTAGTGACTATGCAGGTAAAATTATCTCTTTTGCTGTATAAGCCCAACGTTTTTTCTGTAATATTGACTTCCAATGAATTGCCTTTATCACCTTTTAATTGTATTGGTCAAAATCCCACAGAAGTTCTTTAATTATCTTGGAGAACATGTAGATCATTATGACCACTGCATATACTCTTCTGCATCTATTACTGGATATTTATGATACTACAAAGCATTACAGGCACCATTTAGAACATTAAGGTAGATCCTGTAATGTAAGGGATAAGATAGATGGATGATAGGAGTGTTATTAACTTGCTTTCTTCAGTCAACTAACTATCACTAGTAACAGATTGCAAAATTTGATGAGATATTGTGTCTAAAACAAGCTAAAACAAAATTATTAATCACATCAGTTGCTCAAATAATGCAGCTTGCAATTTTAACATTATTTCTTTCATCAGGTACGGATTTCATTAAGCTGCCATGCCAACATTTCTTTTGTTGGAAATGCATGGAGACCTACTCTAGCATGCACGTGAAAGAAGGCACTGTAACTAAGTTGTTATGCCCTGATACTAAGTGTGGAGGTCTTGTTCCACCTAGTTTGCTGAAAAGGCTGCTTGGAGATGAGGACTACGAACGTTGGGAATCATTAGTGCTTCAGAAGACATTAGACTCTATGTCTGATGTAGTTTACTGCCCCAGATGTGAGACTGCTTGCTTAGAAGATGCGGATAATCATGCTCAGTGTTCAAAGTGTTTCTTCAGCTTCTGTTCTCTTTGCAGAGATCGGCGCCATGTAGGGGAGACATGTATGACTCCAGAAGCGAAGCTTCTTATTTTGCAGGTAGTGATACGTGCTCATAACTGCTCCATGGAAACTCATCTGATTTTGGCAGAATTATAATTGTAAACAGAATTGCCTTTTCACTGACAATTGCACTGTAATTGTAACATTCTTCACTATTTAACTTGTGCGCATGCAAATGCGATCCTGCCAAAGTCCCCTTATAATGTTGTGCCCTATTAGTCCCATATTTAAGGATATTGTGAAAGTGCACAAGTATCATAAGAACTAGCATGCTTGTTTAAGTAACTTGAGTGTAGACATTTAGGTGATATTGTAAGTTTTTGTGCCATATTGTTAGTCCTATTTTATTCAAGTTACTAAATACCAGTACGGTGGTTGGGGTTTTTATGATATTAATCCAGGTTTGATATTTGAGAACTAGTGATTGATTGGAAATTTTTATTAATTAATTTATCTAGATATTGGACGATCACCCTAAACATAACAAGGATTATGTAATATCCAATCGTTGCTCAATAGTGTTTGAACTTGCGTCCTTTTTTTCAGGTGTATCTGGTCTTATATTTTTTTTTGTATATTAACAACATAACTCATGCGGCTGTAACTTCCTGTGTAGACCGTATGAAATGCTATTTTTTCCTTTGGGTAAATTACAGTTTTGGTCCTCAAATTATGGGGTGTATGATACTTTAGTCCTCAAACTTTAATTTTTTATAATTTTTGGCTCGAACTTTCTAAATTATTGCAATCAAATCTCACAAGCCATTTTTTTTTTGACTAAATATTGATGAATTACTAATATAGAAGTGGTGTAGCAGTGTCGTAATTAACGATGCAACAATAATGAAGGTACTGCATCACTTTTACATTAATAATGCATCAACATTTGTGGGTTGTGGTTCTTGATTGCAATAATTCAGAAAGTTTGAGTGAGAAATTGCAACGAATTAAAGTTGAGGACTAAAGTGTCACACACCTGATGGTTTGAGGATCAAAAGTGTAGTTCACCCTTCTCCTTATGTGTTGATCAAGTAGTGTGTTGACATAGCTTCTTGAAAACAGGAGCGCCAGAAATCAACGGGTCTCAAGGCAGAGCAACTACGGAGGGAACGCGAGTTGATGAATGAACTCCTGAGTGTGAAGGAGGCACTCCGTGATGCTAAACAGTGCCCATCTTGCAAGATGGCCATTTCGCGTACAGAGGGCTGCAACAAGATGGTGTGTGGTAATTGTGGGCAATATTTCTGCTACCGCTGTAACAAGGCAATTGATGGATATGACCATTTCAGGTATATTGTCTTGGAAGCAAAAATTTCACCTGTCCCTATGTAGTGACCCTTAATTACATAGATGCCCCCCCAAAAGTCAAAATATCACAAATACCCTCCTATTTTGTTACCCCTATTATTATAAGTGCCCTGTGAACTTCCTATCTACAACCCTTGAAAATGCAGATTTTAACTCGAAGATAAGGAAGTTGGTTTTGTATTAGAAAAGGCTTCTCAAATGTACACTTTTGATTGATAGTAGATGAATAGTGTTTACTATCAATTTCTTAGCCCTTGGATCCATAATAGATCACCACTAAATAGGAAATCTTAGGCATCCAAGGAATTAAAAGTAGATAGCAAATACTGTTCCTCTACTATCAATAGTATTCTAATACTACTCTATATATATATTTATATACACATATATATGTAAGAGAGATTAAAGTTTGAATTGTTCGTATGACCAGTTTGACTATGTTAGTACTGGAATACTTCAATTATGTAATTTATGCCTCTTCCTCTTGTTAAGACTTGCATCTTTTTTTTTTTTTTTTTTGGTTTTAAAGGGTAGAATGTGAACTATTCTCCCAAGAAGAGATTACAAACTGGGAGATACGAATGAACCAGCGCCGAGTGGTGGGACAGTTACATGCTGAGCTATTCCACAATTTTGTCCATCCGTGCCCTAATTGTCGTCAGCCAAACGCAAAGGTCAGCCTGGATTAATTAATTGCATCGTTCTTTTTAATTTGTGGCCACTTTAGATACTGCATGTTATGGATTGTCAATATTAGTGCCAATTGATGCCAACTATGCTGTATAAAACCTACTCAAATTTTATTAGGTGAATAATGCTGTCACAGGTCCATCAATACATGTGCTACAGATTTTTAGTTCATCCATAAATCTTTGAAACTAATAGATACTAAGGAATTGCAATATCTCGGTTGAATATTCGCTCTTCTACAAAGAAGCATATATCATTTCAACTGTCAAAGAAGTATCACTGAATTGTGGAAGGGACTATTTAACTTAGTTGCCATTAAATGTGGCGTAACACTTTGATTTGATACCAACTGTTTCTAGAGCAAGTGGCAAAGGGCTCGGTGGTTGGTACCCGAGGTCCTAAGTTCGAATCTTAGTTGATTCACATTTCTAGTTAAGTTTATTTCTAAATGAAATAAATGAAGCGGGTAGCGTGCTACCTATTTCTAAAAAAAAAAAAAAAACACTTTGATTTTGATAGTATAACTTTCCAGATGCTTTAGAAAGATGATTCTTTATCTTTATTCTAAGATATAGCGTGTACTTTTATAAACTTCAATTGCTATCTCTGTGGCTGGAACTTTAAAGTGGTACATGTATGTGGCACGGGTGAACTAGACTAAATTTGTTTTGGCTCTATTTATTAGTTAAAGGAATGATAATTTTCTACATATCTAGTATGTTGTTATACTACTACTTACTTTTATTAAGAATGTTGCTGACATGTAACTTTTTGAGAAATATAAACAGACGGGCAACAATAATCACATCTTGTGCTGGGCATGCCAAACCCATTTCTGTGCGCTATGCCGCAAGACCGTGAGGAGGAGCTCGGAGCACTTTGGGCCCAACCGATGCAAGCAACACACTGCAGACCCCTAGCAAAATGGTATTCTGTATCATTTTCTCATATCAAAATACCAATCTCAAGTGATTACAAGAGCATCTCTTACCCTTCTCTCATCGTTGACTTCTTTCCAATTGTTTATCCTCCAACGAGAATTGTAAGTTTATTTGATATAGTGGTCGAAGAAACACAATTCTAGGAAGAGATATCTATCCTTATCTGGGTGCCCGTTTAGTGGCGGCGATGTTGTACACTAGCATATAAAGTTTTACAGCTTTATTTGATTTGTTTCTTTCTCTATTGCTATTGTTTCCTGTATGTGCCCTCTCTATACATCATCAGGCAGTCCGGGACAAATTGTTAGAGTCTGGTTTTTGGTGTTCTTTTTTTTTCAGTGCGTGAATTACTGGTAAAGATTTGAGATTCAAAAGCATCTAAGGCCGACTTTGGCAATGCATTATAATATTTTTCTTCAACTTTTTGGACTTACTCGTCTTACTTTAAATGCATTTTGTTTGAAAAATATTCCAGGAATAGCTATCCATGGCGTTAGCTAAGAAGTGTGTGCATGTGAAGACAGGAAGAAGTAGCAGGCTTTTGTGTTGTTTTGTTTTGTTTTGTTTTTCTGTGAGAGAGAAAGCTAGTACACATTCCGTTTTTTATTGGGAAAGATAAATTTAGTTACGTATGTGAGAAACACGTACTCCTTCTAAAGGCTCACAAGCAGAGGTTGATTTTGTTTAAAATCGCTAATGGATTTGATACTTTATAGATAGTTTTGATAAACTTGGTCCATTGTAGGTCAGGCTTCGTAAATTGCTAATCTGCCACCTTTCATTATGAGAGCATTATTTTTTTTAAAAAAAAGTATTTTTTAAAAAAATATATATTTAACTAGCAATATAAAGTAATCAGACCTGAAGTTTGAAATTTTATTTATTTAATCATCAATTTTTTTTTGCCAGTCAGATCAGAACAGTCGGTACGAGGGGAGCATATCAATTTTTTTATCACCCTCACTAGGGATAATCCGTAACACATAACTATTGTATATAATATCGCATTAAATGTACACCAGCGTAAAGTTTGTTTGTAGGTGGGGTGGTGTTCACCTCACCTGGATCAATCTGTGAACTCGTTACTTGTGCAATTACACACGTTGGACCGGGGCGCGGTGCGTTAGGGAGCTCGTGACTGTGGTGGGCCCCACAATTTTTTGTAATCCGACTTTTGCGCGAGCCTGACATGTGTCCGCCACCCAAGTGCTCGTCCACGTGGCAGTCTCTCTATCGCGTGAATAGCTGCTTCCCTGAAATGTTTGCTTCGAGCAGCTACTATTTTCGGTAAATAACTTTCCAAATTTAGTATATATTATTATTATTATTATTATTATTATTATTATTAAACTACTAATTACTTCTATAAATAACGTCTCAATTTATTATTATTATAGTAAATTAAACTATAATTGCTCCTGGTTTGTTCCCAGGCGCCTCATATGTTACCTGCGGATTTGTGGAACCCGGGTATCAGGATCGCTATAAAGGGTTGTTGGTTAGTTTCCACGTCCAGGATTGCTGGGGATATTCCCTCTTATTCTCTCTTCCGAATGGCCAAAATACCCCTGGTAACTTACTTGGGCTTCCTCAATCGACCTAAAAAGAGGGGTTAATCAGGTAAATTAACTTAGATTAGCCCGTTCATCCGTACGCTTCTCTTCCGTAGAAAAAATCTAGAATGCAACGGGTATATTAGTGACGTGGCGTAACAAATCAATCAAATTAATCATTTTAAAAATATATGTCCCATCATGATTGTAAAAAAGTATTTTATTGTACTTTTGTTTGAAAAGAAGGAATGTGATTGGTTTGTTATTGATGACGTGGTGCAAGTGTGACAGTGTAGAATTCCTCCTCTCCGTAATGTTTCGCTCCCTGCACCCAATCCAGCCGAATAATAATAAATAAATAAACACTTAAATAATAATAATTTATGCCTGAAAATTATAAATTTTAGTAACATGAAAAAAAATACCGTATGCATGTTAAGATAAATACTAATTAAACACGCCTACTAATAAGATAAATTATTAAGTCAAAAAAAGATAAACTAAATTATAAATTTACAATTTTAAGGGTGTGGGGTGCATAGGCCAATTTCCGTCGTTCCCCGGTATCTGGAAGCGTGGAACGAAAGACCATCAACCCACGCTATGCGGCTATGCCGGTCAATCCTGACCGTCCGATACGATTGGAACTTTTTGAAATTTCAGAAAACATAAAGGGGTGCTTATGTATATATATATATATATATATATATATATATATTACATACAATTAAATTTATTTAATTTTTCTCTACTCAAAATCCCGACAAACTCCACCCTTTTTCATACCCAATCTCTTTCTTTTCTTTTTTTTGTTTTTTTTCTCCTTTATTCTTTCCTTCGCGGAGCCCCTCTCTCTCTCTCTCTCTCTCTCTCTCTGCAGACTACAGACTACGGAGTGATCTATTAAAGCAAAATAAAAATTTTAAAGCGGTAAAAAAGGAAAAGAGAAAAATTCGTTAAAAAGGGGATTAAATCTACTCTCCTCGGCTCCCAATCCTTCGTCGTCCTCATAAAACCCTAATCTCCACACCTCGGCGATCCTCTGATGCCACTGAGCCGATCAACGAAGTGAGGTTTCCGATCGCACCGGGGCCCGATGGAGGGGGCCGGCGGCGGCGGCGGAGGAGCAGGTGGAGGAGGAGCTGCTGCTGCTGTGGCGGCGGCGGCGGCGGCGGGGGCGAACCCTAGCTTGAACGGGAACGCGCCGCCGCCGTTCCTGAGCAAGACGTACGACATGGTGGACGATCCCGCGACGGACGCGGTGGTGTCGTGGGGGAACGGGAACAACAGCTTCGTGGTGTGGGATCCCCCCGAGTTCGCGAGGGATCTACTCCCCAAGTACTTCAAGCACAGCAACTTCTCCAGCTTCGTTCGCCAACTTAATACCTACGTATGTGATTCCTCCTCCTCCTCCTCCACTGTTCTTCTTTTTATTTGCTTCGGATGAGTACGGCGATGGAATTTGATGACCGAGAGGTTATTACTGTATCCTTTGAAGAAATTTAGATGGAGCTTTATATTAGAAATATTGTACAGATATGGAATTTTACAAATTAGTCGCCGCAAATTGAATAGTTAAAGCGTGTTTTGATTCAGGTAAATTAGATCAAAGCAACTTCCTCTTAGGTCTAGGTAATTAACATATTATGTGATCTAAACTCCTTGGGAAGGGGTACTAATCAAGAAGTTCACCACTTTGATCTGAGTCTTAGTTGGAGTTTGTAGAAGCTGCATCTCGATACAATTCGTTATCTGTAAATTGTGCTTCGTGTTCGTTTTTGAATTAAATTTGATTTGTTTGATCGCCTTGTTCTTAATGCTCTTTCTTTGTTTCTCTTTGGTTTTTTTTAACTCCGCATCTTTCATAATGTTTAGGAATGTTTGAGTCTCCTACACTGCTTGTTTGATTTAATCTGGATAAATTTTTTTTTGCTGGTCTCTGTATCGACTGATGATTAACTTGATTCTTATGGGTAGCCACATTTTACCTAGTGCTACGAAGCAATAGAAAAGTAGTTTGTAGAGAATTGATATGAAGTGAGAGTCAATAATATAGTAAAATTCCTTTAAAAAATAACCCGTAAAATTGGTTGAGGTTTAACTCAATAACTCATTCGGAGGTAATACTGTATTAAATTAAGCCTTTGTTGTGTGGAAAGATTGGCTTTTTTCTATATTGATTTGACCTTGTTCGCTGTCACTTAATTTTTTCCCTGATGAGGAAGAACTGCATTGATTGGAGGCTACCATCTTACTTTTGTTCCTTCTTTTAATCTTGATTTCTTTTGTAACTTCTAGAGGATTCCTTGGTTGCGTGACCTTATTTGCAACATCTGAGTTAATATAGGTCAATACAGCAGCTAACTAATGGGTCTAGGCATGCTGCTTCCAGCTGCCTCTTTTATTCCTGGAAAAGCTTCCTTGATTTTCATGCAGCATATCTATGGTAAATCACTTCTCATTATGATTGATTCCGGAGTTTGTTGAGCAGGGATTTCGCAAAGTCGATCCTGATCGATGGGAATTTGCAAATGAGGGCTTCTTAAGAGGCCAAAAGCCTCTTCTAAAGACTATCAACCGACGGAAAGCCTCCCACCCACCATCTCAGCCACATAATAATAATGCTTCAGTTGCAGCCTGTGTTGAGGTGGGCAAGTTTGGTTTAGATGAAGAGATCGAGAGGCTCAAAAGGGACAAGAATGTACTAATGCAAGAACTTGTCCGGCTTAGACAGCAGCAGCAAACCACCGACCACCAACTACAAACCCTCGGCAATCGGCTACAAGGGATGGAACACCGGCAGCAGCAAATGATGTCATTCCTGGCAAAAGCCGTGCAGAGCCCTGGGTTTCTCGCCCAATTTGTGCAACAGAACGACTCCAATAGAAGGATAGTTTCCGTAAATCGTAAGAAAAGGAGGTTACCCAATCAAGAAGGGAGTCCAGATGGCCAAATAATAAAGTATCAGCCTTTAATGAATGAAGCAGCCAAAGCAATGCTGAGAAAGATATTGAATATGGACTCACCTCCTTGTTTCGATTCCTCAAATAGTTCTGATAGCCTTTTACTGGAGAATTTCGAGGGCGCCTCTTCTACTACTAGGAATTCTGGAGTTACCCTTGCGGAGGTCTCTTCTTTTTCAGCTGAAGCTCAATCTCCCACAATTAATTTAGCAGATAAGAACTCACCTACTGTTCCTGGTACGAGTATTCCCGATTTCCCAGAGTTACAAAATATGGTAACTGATAAGAATTCCACTGTAGACGTTCCTGAGAAGAGCTTCGTAGTGCCCGATCCAGAGGGGATCTATGTAAACCCTAATGCAGCCGAAGAGGACGATGTGGTGCCTATTGAATTGGATGGTTTATTATACGATGGGGACCAGAAGCTTCCAGAAATTATCGACTCTTTCTGGGAGCAATTTCTTGCAACTAGTCCTTTACTAGGCGACTCGGAGGAGGTTGAGTCGAGCGCACAGAACATGGAGCATCTCACAGAACAGATGGGGCTTCTTTCATCTGACCCCAGAGTTTGATTTCCTTTTTCGCATGTATAACTATATAAATTTGCAATCGCTGCGAAGATAATGCGGAGTACCCTGGATTTAGGATTTGTGGTATCATGGAGAGTTTTGGGGCTTACTGTGAGCTTGCGATGGCTGCTATTATATTAGAAGATTTTAATCTTCCACTTCTTACTCGTGGTCGTTTTGACAGATATCTTACTTTTGTCTTGAGTGATCTTTTTAAATGAAATCAGCGATATGTCTAGATATATATATATGTATGTGAAATTGCATCCTTCTTCCTTTAGTGCTTATTGTGAAGTAATGAAAATTGTCATGTCATGCTGCTCTGCATAACTCTTGCCGTCAGCTGTTAGCTGAAATTGTAAAATTTCCGATTGGCACTTGCGGTCGCCAAGATTCTGGTTCTCTATGTTTTGTTGTAACTGCTGTCCCAAAGTTGCTCGCGAGTTACGTGAAGTTGACATTGCTCGCGAGGCAAGTGATGTTGTGAGTTGTTACTCAAGCTGTACCGAAAGTCCAGTGGCTTACGAGAAAGATAGTGTGAGCCTCAAAATGAGGCAAAGAGTTTCATCCCATGGTCTAAACAACTATTCTCGGGAGCTCGAGAATCTTGGCACTTCGCCTCCAAAACCAAGAGAACCAAACTCGCTGATATCTGATTTCGAAAATCTCAATTCTCTGTAGAATCCTTTTTGGGTAATTTCTTGTACCATAATCTTCAAAAAAAGATATTACTTGTACCATAAATGGAACCCATTGTTTGTTGTATTAAATATGCAAAAATAGCTATTGTTTGTACGTCTTTCTGATTAAATTTCCACTGCACAATCTGGTATTGCAGGCGAATTGTACAAACCTAGTAAATTTCACAATCAATAAATGTATAAATATAAATGTTTCCGTTCTGTTTAAAAGCGAAACTAAGCTTTAGGAATATTATATTTCTGGAATGCAAAGAATAAGGGCCTGTTTCGTAGATTTTGAGAAGTCGAGGATCGAATTGACATGGCATCACGCAAGTACGCAACATCGTAAATTCGTAACTTCCCTACAGCCGCATCGTGATTCGCTCACGTTCGATGGAAACAGGGAGAGCCGTTAGATCGAGGCCGAACACTTTGGTGAGGGTTCTTCCGTTCCGTCGTGGGCCGTTCTCACGCTTCCTCGTCATATATAATACTGTAGGCGAATGAGCTCTCCGGCGAGGTCATCGGCGTCGGCGGCGAGCGCGGGCCCCGGGGGCGGCGGAAGCAACGCCGGAGCCGGAGACGACGGCGGCGGCAGTGGCTCCGCCTATCAGTTCCCCTCCGATCCCATCTCCGCCCTCGATCGCAAGGACGAAGCCCTCGCCGGTGAGCCCTAACACTATATCTCGACCCCTCCATTTAAATTCCTCGCTTTTTTTTTTTTTTTTTAGCCCCTCTTTTTCCTTTCAAAATCGCCTCCTTAGTATGAGTAGTATGAGGGTTTCAAATTTTGATTGTGTTGTGGGGTTTGGAGTGCAATTTCAGCGCTGAGATTGGAGGTAACGGCGGCGCTTCAGAAGGAGGTGAAGTCGTTGGATGAGGATAGTTGGATGTTCGCTGGCCCTCGCTCTCGAATCAACCTGATTTCAAAAACTGGTATTTTAAACCTAATTTTACACTCCTTGAATATATATATTTGGTTTGCACATTATTGGGGAAAATTAGATTGTAATGATGTGTTCAAAGTTATTCTTAGTTTTTTGGTAATCTATTCTCTTGCAGATGTTATATTCATTAATTGGTAGTGTGGTGGCTTTCCCTCCACAAATATAACTGGAGTTGATCTACGCATGATGTTACTAAATATTTGGCGGATTGGTTTACAATGGGACATCTTAATTCAGATGAGATGCCAATTCTTGTTGATAATGCTTGTTTGTCGAATCCTTTGTCCTAACAAAGTGTTTTGTGTGTTCGGATCTTGGCGCGTCTCAGTTGCTCTCGCAGTTTCGATCGATTTGTTTGCTCTGCAGAGAAAAAATCTATAGAATGGGGCAGTGGTTTTGTTGAGTCTTAACAAGTAGGGGAATAAATTACTATTGGCCTCACTACATTATGACCGTTTAGATGTTATTGCTTTTAACTGTTACATGATGGAGAGGAGGGTTCTTCTGTTTCTATATTCAGAAGTGGCAGATCCCCAATCATGCAATCAAAAAAAAATTCTTCTTGTGATCACCGTATTTAAGTTAGCTCATACTTGAACAATTCCCTGTCTTATTATGACTAATCGAAGCACAGGTATTTGAAGGCTGAGCAACTTTTCCAGCCAAACACTCGAGGATTCTTTTATACTACAATTTTTACCTATGAGTAATACTTTGACATGCTATGTCCACATAGTATCTTGTTTAGATAGCTTCACAAGCATAAACACATAGCTTAAGAATATCAAAATTCATTTGGCCCTTAGTTTTTTGAGTAATAGTTTGACATGCTAGACTGATTTGTTATGTCTCATGGTGCCTTTTTACTGCTACGAAACTGATATCAGTATTACACAACATCCTTGTGAAGTCCTGTAACTTACTTTGATATCTAACAAAACATCGAGAGGGATTTTTCGAATGAAGAGAGTGAACAATCGACGATTCAGATTATTGTTAGTTAGTTCTCATCTGTTATCTTACTGTCGATATACAATATCTGAACATTGAATATCCATGTTGCATTTTTAAGTAACACCTCTTGTGTTATATTTTTTTTTTGATTTACCAATCAAGACAACTTTATGAATTATTGTTCAGGCGGGTACCAACTGAAACGAGCTGGAAGGCAGGGAGAGATGAACCAACAAGTGAAGCAAAAGAGAAATTTTTGGTAAGTTAAAATGCCGAATGATTTGCCACGGGGTGGTTCGGGTTTACGCCTAACATAGACGCAGTTTCTCATCTGTTCTTGTGCTTGTATGAATTGTCGCATGTAGATTTGCTACTTTACCTGTTGATTTTGCCGTTGAGTACGCATTAGCAAGTAATGAAACTGCGTGACTGAAAAATGTTTTGCTGAGATTCCCTGCCGAGTGTTGCATTACAAGGGCAACCACTATTTCAGTAGAGGTGAGACTAAGAATGCAGCTTTGTTTAACTTTGTTGATGATCTGTTTTGACAATTTGACCCAATTTTAATCTTTTTTAGGTGAATGCCGAGTTGAATACTAGCGTGTAGGAATACCCTTATACAGCCAAAAAAAATGTATAGATATTTGGAATTTGGATTAAAGTGTCTTAATTTTATTTCTTCAACGGATAAAGATTCATTCAATGATAGATAAAGATATAGACTTTTTTCCTTTTTTTTTTCTTTTTTCTGCTCCCTTTTTAGTTTGCCCTGAAATTTCTAAACTTATGCGTCAAGTGGGAAAAATCAAGGGCAGGGCAAACTTTAAATACCGGTCCTGTGATTCGCACTTTCCTTACTATAGTACTCTATGATTTAAAGTATATCAATTTAATACCCCGTGGTTTTATTTTTTTCTTTTCATCAACTCATCCGTTAACATTTCGTTAAATTATATACAAAAACTTCAGATAACTTACTTAAGTTTATCAAATATTTACTTTAGTACTTTTTAGTTTTAACTGTCACTGGTTTAATAAAAAAAAATAATGGAGGGAATAATAAAAAATAAAAATAAAATTATAGGATACTAAATCGATACATTTTAAATTACAGAGTACTCAAGTGAGAAAGTGCGAAATCACAAAAGTGGTATTTAAAGTGTTTCCAAAAATCAATTCTTCCACCTCAGGTAGTCAGCCATCCTGATCAATCACTAGATTAAACCAGTTTGCAACCACTGTGTTAAATATTGTTTGATCAGGATATAGACCAAATATTGTTTGATCAGGATATAGACCGAGAATTAATGATGTACAAATAAATTGTAGTACTGTTGAATGTTGAGCTAATGCTCACACCATCTTTAATTATCCTACTCCATTATTTAAGTTATTACATAATTTTATTTTATTAGTAATTTATTTAAATTTTTATAAATATTATGATGGAAGAATTTATTTTTTTTATTTTTTTTTTTTTACTGGCACTAAAATTTTAGGTAATAAACTATTTGTTAGTATTTACTATGAGGCGCGAGTCCCGATTAACCCCGGACTTCGTTGTAGAGAGAGTTGGATCGCCGCACCGCTTTATTACTCGCCAGCTGTCGATCCAGCTGGATCCAGCTGCACTGCTGGACTCGAGGCGCTCCTCCTCCTTCCTCCTTGTGCACCTGCAGGCGTTGTTGCCAGTGCCACTCCCCCCACCCTTTTCCCCTCCTCGATGTGCTCGCCGGCGCACGTTAGCCACACAACCCCTCCAATGAACTTAAAAAATGAGGCAATTTTTTTTCCCAATATTTTATTATTCATTATTTTATTTCAAAAATAATAATAACAACAACAACAACAACAACTCGGACGAGAAAACTAATATAAAAGATTTATATTAACAACGACGCAATATTCCAATCCACAACTAGAGGTGATGCCACAGCGCACGTTAGCCACACAAACGCGCGCACGTTAGCCACACAAACGAGCGCACGTGGCTCTCGTCTCTCGCCACGTCGCAGCAGCAGCAGCAGCAGCACCGACACCTCATCTCACGTGCGGAGGCTCCGGTGTCACGTGCGCCCGGAGGGAAACTCCCGCGGCGCTAGAGAAGCCCTAGCTTCCGGTGAAGCACTCTCCCCACCGCCTTCAATCCCCGCTGGCTCCGCATCGCCGCCGCCACGTCATCGCCCCTCCCGATCTCCGCCGTCGAAATCTCTGTAATTGTACCCAACCATTTTTTTTTTTTTTGAAAAAAAAAAGATCAGAAAAAATTCCTCCGGTCGGTGAATCCTAAGAAGCGGCATTGTGCGAAAAAAGGAGAGAGAGGGGAGCGACCACTAGGGGAGAGGTCGTGGGAGAGGAGGTAGAGGACGAGGAAGCAGAGGAGGGTGAGGAGTGGGATGAGGTGGATGGATCGCTCCGCCCTCGAGCTCCATCGGATCGCCTTCTCCACCTTCACCTCCTCCGCCGCCGCCGCCGCCGACGACGACGATGCCGCTCCTCCGCCGCCATTGATCTGGAGCTTCGAGCTCGGGGATCCGATCGATTGGCGCTGCATCGGGGGCGGTGCTGTGCTATGCGGAGAGAATAGATGGGGAGAGAGAGAGAGAGAGAGAGAGCTTAATGTGTATGCGTACGTTTCCGTGTGAGTGTGTAGGTGGTGAGGAAAGGGTTTAAAATGGTAAGCGGATCCGGTTAGCAGTTCGGGGTGAGGGTTGCGGATGTTTCCAGAATCGAGATGATCCGAGTGACTTGCTCACGCACTTCGAATCAGTTATTTGGTGCCAGATTGGGGAATGTTGTTGCGACAAGCCGATAACACGACCTAAACACGGGAAAGGAGAGGGTTTGTTCTCACAACTAATAAAACTTTGGAATCCGACCACGTAACCCGGATCCGGATCCAGCCTATTATTCTGCCTTGGTGACTTTTAGTACAAGGGTTCGCGCGAGCCTACGATTTCTCAGTTGCATAAGTGCAATATGTAATACGAGTTTTTAGAATCTCAAGAGTCAAAAGTGAGAGGCCGCATGTTCATGCTTCATGCTTCATGCAGCTAGGGAAACTTAGAATGGAGACTCTCTGATCTCCCGCTTGTGAGAGTAGATGAGTATAGAATACATGATAAAAACATTTGGAGAGTGTTGAATTCTTTTTTTTGACCCAACGATTGGTATGGTCATAGAAGGCCATCATTTTCAATTTCTATTACAAATCTAATTAAAACATTCTCTAACCAAATATATATGCTCTTATAAGAAAGGCTTTGAGTGAAAAGCCAGACAATGGGATTTCCACATCTCCACGCCAAAGCGTTCGTTGCGTACAATAATGAAGCCAAAAAGGCCTCCCAAAGGAGGTATATATATATATATATGTGATTCATTAATGCTGCTTGGTTTGTGGGGGTCACCTTGTCAATACTCACATAAAGTTAAAAAAAAAAATTAAAAAAAAAAAGTTAGATTGAATCTGAATCTGCTTGGCAAATACAGGGCACATGGTAGTCCCAAACTTTCCTTGGGAGTATTAGGATTTAGATACTTCATGTGAACACTAAAAACAACTAATTAGTGCAAGCATGGCCCAGATTTCTTAAAATGTCGCAAATGTGCTAGCAAAACCAGCATGACTTCTGTATTAAGTAAAAATATAATGATTTGTTGATATACACAAATATTGACTAATCAGCAATATCGGAGTAGGCCTTTTGAGTTATGCCCGATAAGATCAAGTACATTTCGAAATTTGATAAGGAGTAAATGCCACAAGAAAAAAAACCTCTTATGGATGTTGGACAGCTTGTTGCACCTTCCTTGGTTGGTGACATTAGTAATGTCACATATTCCTTATTTTTGCAAAGAAGACCTACTAATTTTGTTGATAACCTAGTGCCGACAGAGAAATCCACACTAATAAGAGCCTACTTTGGAGCTAAGAAAAATAAAATAAAGTGTATAAAAACTCTGGAATAGAACTAACAAAATACAGCATTACTCCCGATCATTTTGCTTTGAAGCTATTTCGTTTGCTTTAATTATCTTGTTAAGTTATTGATGGATGTAGTAAGAAGAGAGAATTACAAAAAACAGAGCTACAATAATTTTTTTTTTGGCTTCAGTTTGTTTCACAATTATTCTTGTTAGGAAGTTCTCATCTTTCCCAAATCTACGTGAACCCAAAAATACAACATATTTGATGAAACTCATTCAATCTAAAAGCTTAATCCTATTAAGTCTAAGTTTGTTAGGATATATCAATTCTTTATTCTCTTATTAGTTATTTAATGTGAGATTATTCGCATATAAACTTTTAGCGGTTCCTGCATGGTATCAAAATAATATATTTAATTATTTCATGTCTTAAATCTATCAAAATAACTCAAGTTCATATACGAGACGAAACCAAATTATCATAATTTTTTCTCCGGTAACAGCAATAAGTAAGATCTTATAAGGGTTGATTCAAATCTAACCCAACCCTTCACCTTGTGACGTAGCTCAGTTCAAACCTGTCTTGCCGGTTACTTAGATCGTCGCGACATGACTTAGTCGTGTTCAAACCAAATTGATTCGACTTGTCTACCAACTGGAAGCTTTTATACCCAAAAATATTGTCCAATATTTCTAATTATTGCTTTTACAATAATTTTTAAAAAAATATATTAAGAGAATTTGTTTAAGAAACATACTAATTTAAAACAGAGTTATGTTATGTTTAAACAATATACAAACTCATTTTAAAATGTTACGTTCCACTTTTGCTGTATCCCTGGTATATTTTCAGTGTCATTCATGATCATGGCAAATCGGGATCGTCCATTTAGATCGGACGGTCGAGATAAGCGAGCGCACGCTAGCAACTATCCCGCGAGCGCACAAAGACCGTCCATTTAACTACCCAACGGTCGGAGCGGTTGACGGAGTTCCCAATCGCCGCGGTGCGGAACGTGGCGACCATCACGGACGCGCCGCTCCCCATTTTTAAACTATTTTTAATTTATTTTAATTTTGTTATCCTCTCCGATCACGGATTAGATTGCAACTTTGAACTTTTCTCTCACCCTTTTTTTTTTTTTTTTTTTTTTCTTAAATCTCTCGTGTCACGAGTAGTCGCTGATGCCGAACGTTTTCCGGGAAAGGAAAATGGCGAGGGCGCCATAATTACCATCCCTCGCGCCCACCCCACTAACCCTATTAACCCTAACCCTAATTCTCCCCCTTCGATCCGATCCCTGCCGGCGCCAGGTCTCCTCCAGATCCGCATTAGAGGGGGCGCTCTCGATCGAAATCCTTTGCCGATCTTCGCCATATCAACCCCAGATCGATCGCGATCGATCGAACCTTTCGTGTCCCATCGCGTCGGCCCTAACCCTAACCCTAATCCGGAAGATCCGGGGGAGATGGCTGCGGCGGGAGGAGAGAGGAGGAGGCGGGGGGGAAGGAGGAGGAGGCGGAGGCGGGCGGCGGCGAGCTGACGACGAGCAGCTGGCGGAGCTCGCGGGAGATATTCCGGTCGTTCGATCGCAACAACGACGGGAGCTTGACAGCAGCTGGAGCTGGGGTCCCTCCTCCGATCGCTGGGGCTGAAGCCGAGCGCGGACCAGCTCGAGGCCTGATCCAGCGCGCGGACACAAACTCGAACGGGCTCGTGAGTTCTCCGAGTTCGTGCCCTCGTCGCGCCGAGCTCGTCCCGCGCGCTCGCCCTACACGGAGGAGCACTGCGGCGCCTCTTCCGCTTTCGACGCGCGAGCAACGGCTACATCACCGCCGCGAGCTCGCCCACTCCATGGCCAGGCTCGGCCACGCCCCTCACGCCAAGGAGCTCACGGCATGATCAAGGAGGCGACACCGACGGGATGGCCGCATCAGCTTCCACGAGTTCTCCCAGGCCATCACCTCCGCCGCCTTCGATAACTCCTGTCCTGATTCCCTTCTTCTTCTACTACCGCGCAGTCTCTCTCTCTCTCTCTCTCTCTCTCTTCTTGTTTGTTCCATTGATCATTAGATAATGGTGAAAAAACAGAGAAATGGTGGTTGCTGCTTTTCTCCCTTTCTTCTTTTTTTTTCTTTTTTTTTTTTTTTTTTTTACTTTGTTTGTTTGTTTGTTTGTTTGTATATACTAGTATGATGAGAAAAGCGCCGAGGAAGAAGGCATAATTTTCTTTCTTTCTTCTTCTTCTTCCTCATTCTGGTATTGGAAAAATTGCATCTTTGGAGGTGATGGTTTGTTGGTTAATAAGATCGCATCAGTAATTTGTCTTTTAAGTTGTTTAAGTTTTGAGTAAGTGCATGTGAGATCTACCGTCTCAGATGTTGAATTCGGTCCGGTGATATCACTTTTCTTCCGTGGAATGTTACTGTTGCATTCATTTTGTATCCCCCCGGTAATCTTTTTCCTTCTCTTTTTAACTGCAATACTAAGTGTTGCTCTGTTCAGTAGTTGTTAAAGCAGAGAACATATATGGGTTTCTTTTTTTGTGCAAACAGTTGGAAAATCTTCTTTTTGCTGCTAATGTCAGAATAATTCTCAAACTTGCAAATTCGTTCGTCTAAGTAATCTGCTTTTTGGTCCCTTCAATGTTGTAAAAGTGATCAAACTTTGTTGCAATCATAATAATGTATGCTTCTTTGATCCGTGTTCTTTGTTGTTGTTGTATCCTTCTGGATGAAGAACTATCTATATATATATATATATATATATATATATATATGCTTCTGATGTTGAGAACAGGAAAATTTGTCTGGCACTAGTATTTTTTCTGAAGTGAGATTGTGTACTCCTTTCAAGACCAAATTCAGATAAACTGAATTGGTTTACAAGTTGGGGAGGATTGGAGACAATTTTTTATTCATAGTCAGCTCGATTGATTCTATCTAGATGAGTGTTAATTTTCCGTTTTTACCTTCAGAGCCATGATTTTTTTCCTACATTCCAGTCCACTAAGTTATAAGTTTCAACATCATCCCCAATTGAGCATTCATCTTCGTTTAAGAGAAACACAATTCGGTCTATATGTGAACAGCAACTTATGCCGATCTTATGCGGCTGCTATTTTCACATAATCCTGAGTAGTCACTCAACAACGACAGAGTAACCTGGGTCCAAAGCTACCTGGAACAATGTCAACTGCAACCAACGAAAAGGGGAATCATATTTCTGAAGCCATTAATTTTTCAAAAGATGTTGTAAGAGCTGATATCTTGCACTCACTGTCTTTTTTTTCATCTTTTTAATTCAAACACTTTGTCCTTCTCCAACGTAACTTCTTTCAAATCCTCTGACTTACACACTCCTGCTTCGCTTTTTTGGGTTCGTCGTTACGCTTTTGGACCTGTAATGGGAACCTAAAGATCCGCAAAAAGATGGGTTAATGGTTCAAAGCAAATGCACTTCTTTTAAGCAAGATTGTTGCCCTTCATTCACCAACTATAGTAATTAAGTAGGGCCTTATGCTCCAAATTTTTTCTTCATAAAGCTTGCTGCTTTGTGTCCTGTTGTGGCCCTCTTGACAGGTTCAGTACATCTTAAAAGCTCCTCTTTTCTTTTAAAAAAAAAGAAAATCGGGTGGTAATCAGTGTTTTTCTCATATATCACTTTTATCTCACCTCTTTTAGAGCAGGATTTTCATATGAAAAGGAGATTGTGAAAGCATTGTTGGATAAATCTAATGATGTGGACTAAGCCATAAATCAGAGAGCAAATCGTTACTGTTAAGTTTTAGGGCACTGGGCTTTCGTCTAGGCTAGCTCTTGAATTCTATATCTGATAATATCTTTGGAAGATTGTAATGCATATTGCCACTAATTTTGCCGAATCATCGTAAAATGGAGAATATTTAATATTTTGCTGTATCAATAAATCCATATCAAGTTTTTTTTTTTCTTTTTTTTAAATTTGTCTTATTAATAAAGATATTAATGGAAGATCGGATTTCCGAATTTTAGATCTGTAACACACATGGGCAATTAATTGGTATCTTTCTTTTAAGTTTCGAGATTGATCTCACTTGAAAATCTGTGTAACTCATATCAACACTCATTTAGATTCTATTCATTCAAGTAGCGTGAGAGGGCAATATCGAGTTTTGCTATTAGAAAATTTTGAAACTTCTATAGTAACCAAATATTAAAAGTAAAAATCTAAGGTTTAAAAGTACAAAATTGAAAACTATGCTTTTTTTTTTAAAAAAAAAGCAATATAATAGTTCTTTCATCAATGACACTTGTTCATACACTACACCATTCATAAAATACCATTACAAATGCATTTGACCCAACCCGACCAATTGGGTTCTACTACGAACTCTATTTTCAAGTACATCAATTACAACACCGATAGTTTATAACACAAGTGACAAAAAATTTGATGGTGGACTCCTGATGTTTCAAGTTTGAAACCTTTTTTTTTATTTTTTGAGCTAAATTTATTTTTTAGAAAACAAACTAAGCGAATAACATATTATTTTTTCTAAAAAAATGAAAATAAAAACAAGAGAAAACTTCAAAAACCCTCCCTGTGGTTTCGTAGTTTCTCACTTTTCCCTCCTGTGATTTCGTTTTTATCTTTTCGGTAGCTTCTTCGTTAATATTTTATTAAATTATATACAAAAAACTTCAGATACTCATCTAGATTTATCAAATATTCATTTTAGTACCCTTTAATTTTAACTTTATCACTGATTTAAAAAAAAAAAAATAAAATTGATAAAAAAAAAAGAAAAAAAAAATTACAGGGGAATAAATTGATACGTTTTAAGTCACGGGGTAGGAAAAAGTGAGAAGCTACGAAACTACGGGGGGAGGTTTGAAGTTTTTCCTAAAAATAAGGAGGAACGTACACACCGGCAACAACAACCGATGTAACTAACGTATTTATTTTTTACTCACTAAACACTAATATACGTACAAATGCTGGTGTCCTAGTCCACGTTCGTAAGCAAGAAAAGGGGGTAGCTGAAGAAGAATCACGAACTAAAAACAAAACGAAGTCAAAATTATGGACCGCCAAAATTTCAAAGCAGAGAAAATTTCGGGAGCCCTTTTTTGTGGGTTGAGAGACATGTTCAATTGGTAGGTAAACTAAAAGAGCCAGCGAGTGAAGGAGCATTAAATGGTGAGTTTACAAATGACATGATGGTTTGAAACATGAGATCTACAAGAGCCAGGAGTTTGTGTCTGTGCGCTGCTGCCGTGTCCTTCCGAGTGCATGCTTCTTTTTTTAGAGATGTCAACGGGTCGGATTCGGGGCGGATTTTTAAAAATCCGAATCCGAACCCGACTCCAAACCTGAGATTCGAACCCGACGGATTTTAAAAATTCATATCCAAACCCGAATCCGACCAAAAATTCGAAACCCGAATCCGAACCCGAACCCGAAAATTTGAACCCGAAACAATTATTTTTTTTTTCAATATTTCAAAATATATTATATTAAACCTAAATTTTTAAAATACAAATTCAAATATAACATCAAATTTTTATATATATATATTATATATAATACAAAATAAATTCGGGTTCGGGTCGGGTACAATCAAAATCCATATTCGAATCCATATCCGTCGGGTTTTTATTTTTGATATTCATATCCGAATCCATATCCATATCCATCGAATATATCTGTTTCATTCGAGTTCGGGTTCGGATAAAATTTCGGGTATTCATACCCATTGACATCCCTACTCATTTTATTGAAGGGATAATATATAAAATAACTTTCAAAATATTTAAAATATTTTATATACTTTTTTTTTTTTTCAAATTATAGTTCTTGTATATTTTTTTGTTATTTTAAAATAATTTTTCTACTAGTATTTTTTTTAAATCGTCTCGAGTTAAATTTCTATCAGAGTTAAAATATCTCTTTTGTCTCTAATTTAAGGACAAATAAAAAAAGTTGGTGACGGTGGAAGTGTATATTTAAAAAAATTTAAAAAATCAAAATAATTATTTTGCTCCTAATTTAAGTACAAATAAAAAAATTTGGTAATCACAGAAAGATATATTTTAAAAGGTAAAATAGTAATTTTATAGAGATAACTAATATTCCTACTAGTTTATTAATAGAATTTAACTCCAGAAGTATAGTTGAAATAATTTAAAATATTAAAAAAATATTTTTAATATTAATTTTCTAAGAGGGATAAATAAAAAAATGGGTAACTTTTTAGAAATATATAAGCAAAAGCAATTGTCCCTTTTATGAATAGTATTAAAAAATTTGATTAGCTCAAATGTCTTTTGTACGGCAACCTGTACGTATGTGATGCGTATTTGCAAATAAATCAGATTTGTTAAGTTTTTAAGTCATAATAATTAAAAAAATCAGTGTCAGCACAATCGGTCACTCAAATATCTGTTTGTGGAAATTTTGATCAACTGAAATATCTCTTGTTATGTAGCACCACGTGCATAGATTTGTAATATATATTTGCAAATAAATCAAATTTATTAAAATTTGTAAGTGCTGATAGTTTAAAATTAGTGTGAGTATAACGTGTCGCTAATCAGATTTTATTGCGTAAAAAATTGTATTAGGCGCATATGATACTAGTCTTTTTCAGGATTCAAATTATATTCTCTGCTGAAGACTTAAAAGGTTTTTTTTTTTATTTTATTTTAAAATGATGTGACTCGGAAGAGAATGTGCTTCCTCGAGCTGGTCATCAAGGACTGATTGATGCAAGTTTGAAACATGTTTGGTCAACAATTTCACAAGTCTTTGTAGCAAGTAGTTGTATATAATTAGACCACGTGTGAGTTGATATAGAGGGGTGATTTTGAGGTCAGAGATTCGAGCCTTTGGCGCATTCACAAATATAGTACCATACTTTATAGAAAAACACAAAGGAGCTTGTAGATAAAATTCATCTTCTTAAAACTCAGTACATGTCAAAATATGTAGAAAAACACATCACGGTAAAAATGCATGTTTTTCATGATCAGTTTGAATGCGTATGTATTTTCTCTTATACATTTCTTTTGTATATTAAAAAAAATGTAAAAATTAGCCGACAAGCTAGAACTCCACAATGACATAATATACTTAGCCTCTAAGTTATGTTGAGAAAGGAAAATAAATTACGCATATGTTGGCACCTTATAAACAGAAAACTAGCATATTTTTAAATACAAATTAACAAATAAAAAAAATTCTCATTCTAAACATATTCGCATCAAATGATTTATTTGGACATGCAAATAGATCCTCAATTTTATTTGTAAAATAATTATAATTCATGAATCACTGACTGTAGTTACCTAAACTTGTCGACCTCCTAAGCTATTTCTAGCCTCTCCCCCTCTCTCTTTCTGCCTCTCTCTCCTCTCCGTCCCTTCCTTTCGCAAACTTTTTTTTTTTAATTTTAATGCTTCAACTGTTTTATTCTCGCAGCTAAATTTATTTTTTTAATAAATGAAATGAATAATTTGCTATTTTTCTGCAAAAGAATAATTTTTTTGGAAAAATAATTGCAATCCATGCACGCTCCACGCCAGTGGAAACTGGTTACTATTGCTAAACCGTCCAATTATTAATGGACGGACGATCTTTGTCTTTATCGACTGGGCCCCCACATTCCACGTGTCACTTAGACACGGCACGACATGAGCCAACGCCTTGGACCCAAGTTGGTCTGTGCCTACCTAGCTGTACCTGTCCCCTCAATGCGAATCACGAATTATTATTATTTTTTTAATCCCTTTTTTACTTTTTAAGCTAAAGATATAATTAAGGAGAAAAATCTGAAAATGCGTCTTTATCACTTGGTAGCAAAAATTTAGGCGAAGAAACGTACGTGTTAAAGATGTTGTTTACTCAAAATGGCAACTTCTAAATTTTGTTGAAGTGATTCGACAAATTATTCAATTTTACAAGATACCTTTATTTTCTAGATGAACAATATATACGTAAAACTAATGGAAGGGATTAGTTTGATAATAAAAATTAACATTGTATACAAGCGATTATGTCATAAACTTCTTTCTTTGGGAATAAGTTATGACGTTATGTACAGTTCCAGGTGTAAGAATTTTTTTTCCCTTTTTTTTTTTTTTTTTTTCATTCTCATATGCCGTTGGATTTTTTTTAATATATTTTTTTAATGAAAACGCAGCAGTTTTGCATCATGTTTACGTGAAGGATGTAATTACCATGGACGTGGTGACTTTACTTGGTTGAAATTTGAGGTATTTTCCTGCGTCATTATTTCTTTTAAAAAATTTTTAATAGTAATTTTGTATAATTTTGCTATGTCAGTTGATTGGCTTGTAATATATTCTAGGTAAACGATGGATAAAAAATTGTTTACAAAGTTTTAGAAGCAAAAAAGGTTTAATTTTTATTTTTTATTGCCAAATAAGTATTTTGGATAAAGTACAGCAAACAATCACCCATCCTCTTTTACATTATTTTATGTAAAAATACCAAACGTGTCTTAAAATTAATGGAGTTCATTATATATCTCTAGAATCCTAATTGAATTGCTATAGTCATTGCCGTAATTAATGGCCTGTATAGTTTTGTTAAAACCCTCTTTAATTAATTAGTAGTAAAACGCCCATGACGTGTGGAGTTATGAAGTGGCCGTAACGTGGCGAACGTACATCCACCAATTAATGCTAAACGAGAGAAAAACATTTCAATGATTGCCTTTTCTCAGAAGTTGAAGCAAAACAATTAACAACAAAATAACAACATCATTATCCACGTATGTTGGTACAAAATCAAAGTAACAGTGTAACATCCACATTGCCTTTCACATATATTAATTTGTTTAGTAGGGTTTGGTGAGGAGAGGATCAAAGTTTGTGGGGGCCATGCGCAAATCGTAATTGTACTCTCCCAGTCAACATATCTCCTCTCGTTCACAAATTATATATCCCCAGTATCTATATATATGCGAAATCACTAACTCTGTCTCTTTGCAACTGAAAAACTAACTAGTAATAAGTTATTGCTTTTGCTAAAGAAAGAGAGTGTGCTTCACACTACAAGTACGGTTGGGTCATGGGCCGAGGCCGAGCACCGTGCTGCGAGAAGGTCGGGCTAAACAAGGGATCGTGGACGCAGGACGAGGACGCGAGGCTCATCGCCTATATTCAGAAACACGGTCATGGAAATTGGCGCGCTTTGCCAAAGAAAGCCGGTATGTATTCATCTGTCTCTCCTCTCTCTCTCTCTCTCTCTCTCTTTTCGCGGCATAAGAGAGAGAGAGAGAGACGATGTTAACAAAGTTATTTTTGTTATTCACAGAGTAAATTAAAGAGAGAGAGTACGAATTTTGGCTCAGATAAACGAATTTATCCTCTGCTAATAAATATGCCTCCTCCTATTGATCCTCTTAGAGCACTCAAAATATTGTTAGTGAAGTGAAATTTGAGCAATTAATCCAAATTACAGCTGAGATTGACTACATAACCCACCACCTTTTTCTTTTTTTTTTTCTGCTCGATATCAATCGACGTGTAATTGAAAAAGAAATGGAACAGTGAACTGTTGAATTGAATTTTATTTTTTATTTGGAGACTCGTGTAGGCTTGCTGCGATGCGGGAAGAGCTGTCGTTTGAGGTGGATCAATTACCTTCGGCCCGATATCAAGCGCGGAAACTTCACCAAAGAAGAAGAGGAAAAACTAATAAAGCTACATAATTTGCTCGGAAACAGGTAACTAAGATGCGAGAGTACATAAATTCTCCACTAGTTGTTGCTATCTTTCAGCATCCCTGATGGTTATTACATTGCTGTAAAAACGCTCTCACTCGTAGATGGTCGAAAATTGCTTCTTTTTTACCGGGGAGAACCGATAACGAGATCAAGAACATATGGAACACGCACATAAAGAAGAAGATTGCATCGAAAGAGGCATCGATCTTGTCCTCCTCGTCTACACCTCGTTCTCGTGGCCTACAAAGTGAGGCCAATCGAGAGAGCGAGAGCGAGCATGCGGACCGAAGCTTAGACACTTCGTCCTACTCGTTCGACAAGCTCGACGCGCGCGTCGAGCCCAGCATCAACATGTCGGACATGTCTCGTTCCTCTTCGTCGAGTTCTTTGGCCACGAACAACCACACAGGAAGAGAAGAGGAGGCGGACGCGACGGAGGGGAATTCCTTGGCGATACCCGACGTACTAATCGATCCCGAGCTGATTTGGAGCATCATGGAGGGCTACGACGCAAAAATGCAGAGCGCGCAAGTAGGAGCGGAGGGTAAAAGATTCGGGAAAGAAGGCGAGAGGAGCAGAGAGTGGTTGGAGGACATAGAGAGGGAGCTTATGTGCGACGGCCCTTCGTGTGAAACGGAGGGAGATCCAATAAGCAGTTATTTTCAGATGGAGCCATCATCTCCTTCCCCTTTGAATCTACATGAAGTTGACATGATGCCTTGATTCAATGTAATCAAATGAGAAGTAGGTTTAGATGACACACAAGGGCCTTTTCTTGAGAGGGTCTCTTCTTAATTGTAAAACTTATTATTGGAGGGTGCTGGGGCACCACCTCCTAAACTCTAAACCAAGGAGTCAACCTTATTGGTGATTTAATTAAGTGTAATGTAATATATTATTATTATTATTATAGCAGTACAAATAATGGTGGTGCTACCACCATTCCATTATTGTCATGGTTGATCTGTTGTCATGGTGTTGTCAGCAGAGTGCTGAGTTATTCTCAAATTAAGTTTCCACACCAACTCTCTAATAAAAGAGAGAATGTATATGCAGTAAATTAACATCTAATTAATTTCATACTGGTATATGTACTTTTGTGGATCAATCTTTTAATGAAATTGCTTTGAGAAATTAACTATCAAAGCCATAAGAACCACTTCTGCTGATGTGTGTGCAGCTTACAATCTTCTGAATTATTTTAATTAAATCCTTAATTTTATTTGCCAAATCTCAACCATGCATCACTTTTGTACTTAAGAAATTTGTCGACTTTTTTTTGGATAGTTTTACTCTTTTATATTTTTGTTTGATTTTGCCCAAAGTAATAAGCTCGGTATTATATCACGATTTTGTAGACTATTTTCTAATTATCATTAGCATGCAACATGAAAGAATGACATTTTATAATTTTCTTAACGACTAATTCTAAATTTGTAGTGGGAGACTGACTGATAATTTTCTTAACAACTGATTTTAAAGTTGTAGTGGGAGACTGGCAAATTAGGATACATAATCCCGTAGATTTCAATCTAGAGAAAGGCTATTTATATATTTAAAAATAGAGTGTAAATTTTACACCTACCAACTCAAAAGTTTAAAAATTTTTTTTTAATTTTTAATATTAAAAATTTTATAAGACTAATGAGAAAATATTAGCTTTCTATGAATGGGGGGTTTACGTCACTTTTTGAATGTAGAGTTTGTAGAGTGGATGTAGAGTAGAATTGCTTATGTAGTACTTCTAGTAAATGAAAATTTTGACAACAATTTTGAAAGCTAGCATGCCCATTTCAAATTGGGAAATACTTGAGGGTTGTTTAACTATTGCATGAACCTAATATACTCCCCTATTTTATATACCACATAATATTTTATGATTAACATTATAAATAGTTAAATAACTTTGTGTATAAAGAAGCTCTGGAATATAAAACAAGGAGACTGAGATATGAGAGAACGTGAAGGAGGAGAGCGGGATATGAGACAAAGTGGAGTATAAACATGAGTTGAGAGACAAAGTGATTGGGGAAAGCGATGAGAAAGAGAATGAGAAAGAAATGAGAGAGAAAAAAAAATAAAAATTGAGAAATGAGAAGGGAATTAGTGAGAAATGAAGATGGAAAATAAAAAAAAAGAGAAAATAAAAAAATGAAGATAGAGAGAAAATAAGGAGATGATGCGATAATAATTAAAATGTTGTATCATAAAACTTAGATAGAATTTAAATGTATACGTCAAATTAAGAAATTTAAAAAGATAGAGTCGTACTAGATTTTGTTAAATTCGATTTATTTATTAATATTATTAAAAAATGAAGAAAGTAGATTAATGACTTAACAATTATTAAGAAGTAGGATTAGAAAAAATTATAAGGATATTTAAAATTTTAAATTTAAATTCATATGGTTTAAATTTCAAGTAAATAAGAATGGAGAAAGTTATGAAAGAAAGAAAATAACAAGAAGAGAGAAAGGAAAGAGAGATAAAATAAAAAGAGAAAGTACGGAGAGTTGAGGACAGAGTACANAATTAGTGAGAAATGAAGATGGAAAATAAAAAAAAAGAGAAAATAAAAAAATGAAGATAGAGAGAAAATAAGGAGATGATGCGATAATAATTAAAATGCTGTATCATAAAACTTAGATAGAATTTAAATGTCTACGTCAAATTAAGAAATTTAAAAAGATAGAGTCATACTAGATTTTGTTAAATTCGATTTATTTATTAATATTATTAAAAAATAAAGAAAGTAGATTAATGACTTAACAATTATTAAGAAGTAGGATTAGAACAAATTATAAGGATATTTAAAATTTTAAATTAAAATTTTAAATTTAAATTCATATGGTTCAATTTTAAAGTTTAAATTTTAAGTAAATAAGAAGAGAAAGTTATGAAAGAAAGAAAATAACAAGAAGAGAGAAAGGAAAGAGAGATAAAATAAAAAGAGAAAGTACGGAGAGTTGAGGACAGAGTACATAATGAGTTGAGAGAAGGTAGAGGTAATGGGATATAAAATGAGAAACGGATGAGAGAAGTAAAGATAGAAAATTAAAAAGAAACCAAAAGATAAAAATAGAGAGAAAGGTGGACGAAAAGTGAATAAAGACAAAAAATGAGAGGAAACAAAAAGAGAAAATAAAAAAAAGGAGAAATAGAGAAAGTAAAGGGAGGATGTGGCAATAATTAAAATATTACATCATTTTTATTGTGACTTAGATTGAAAAAATTCGTAAAGTTTGAGTCAAAAATTATAGTAAATTAAAATTTGAGAACCATAATATCATGTCTCACAGTTTAAGGACCAAAAGTGTAATTTATTTTATAAAATATATCGAGTAACATACAAATTTATATATTTTTTGGGTCAATTACACTATTAATCCCCAACCCTTTTCCAAAATTTTAGCTAGTTCCCTAACTTTTTTTTGGTCAATTAAGTTCCCAATTTTAATAAATTATTTCAATTAGATCCTACCGTCTACATTTTTGTCTCGACGGAAACTGACACATAGGCGCCAATATGTCGAAGCCTTGGTGTCTTTTTGGAGGGAAAGTTTTCCGCCTTAGCTTTGACCGATTATTTTTAAGAAATATAAATATAAAATGATCATAACTCTTTCTTCCTTGTTGAGTTTTATATAGAAATAAAAACCTAGCTAAGAGCAAAGGATTTTCACTATAATAGTACATTTTTTTCTTCCCTTGAATATCACCCTGTTTTGAGAAGATGTCTGAAATGTCCACCAAAAGCCATAATGTTTCTCTCTGTTATCGGGGCATTGCAACTATTTTAAAGACATCATGGACTGAAGCTAATCCTAATAGGAGATTTTTTTGTTGCAGATGCTATGAGGTAATCTCTTTCTTTATTCATCTTCTTCCTTCATTTTTGAGGTTTTAAATTTGTGAAAATTTCACATTGTGTTTTTGTTGGATTAATTACAACATCGATCATTAAACCTTTCTCAATTTTTCAGTTGGGTCATTAATCTTTTCCTTCTTTTTAAAATGGACCCCCAACCTTTTTCACAATTTTTCATTTGGGTTCTAACCCTTTTTTTCATTTACAAAGATCACTTCAGAAATCTAGCAAGTGTGGATATTTATCATTCACCTGTAACTTATCGCTCTCACTAAGCACAAGAGATCGGCAATGAAGAATGAGCTGAACACTCTAAAAAAGAAAAATTAAGGTCCTAACATGGATACTAATTATTTCTTAGATTGTATTTGTTGGCTGGAATTTGATATGACGAAGAAGTTTCAACTAACTATAAATCCCTATCTTAGTCAGCAAATAAGGAGCAATTTTTGTTTAGTATTAAAATTATTCTTTCTTATTTTATAATATTTAAAATTATGTTATGATCTTGATGTCTGATGTATATAGTCTTTGCATTTTGTATGAAACTATTATAACTAGCAGTTGTATATTTCTCTTTCAAATGAAAATTTTGTTATATTATTTTTCTTTCAAAAGAAAATTTTGAAAGAATGCTTTTTATATTTTGTTAGATGAATTTTGTATTTTGTATTTTGTTAGATGAAAGAGAAATAAAATGATAGATGCATTTTGTATTTGGTTAAATGAATTTTGTATTGTATTTAATTTTTTAAAAGTTTTATGTTTTTTTAATCCTTTCATTGGAATAAATTATATAACTTTTGTTATTCAGTTCATAGGATGTTTCGGTTTTCTATCATGAAAAAGTTATTGACCTTTGTTATTAGCGCTGTACACTTCTAATCCGCAGGATATGGAAAAACTTCGAATCTTCTCCTCTGTTTCATATGATAGGCTTCAATGAAGTGTACAAGATAATAATCTTTACTTTTCTTCTTATTCTTGAAAGAAATGGTTTTTTTTTAAAATAATATACAAATACAGAGTGTCTATTCTGAATGTTCTGAATTTTTTTACTACAAATAGATCACTATCATAGCTATGAAATAGATCACTTTAAATATCATTATGCTGCCGAAGGAGAGAATGTTGAAGGCTTAATATACCAAATGGCAGAGTTAGATCATTTGAATATCTTTATGGATCGATCTCTGAAGAAATCACCAAACTGAAGGACTTGAGTGATTGTTTTATCGCTTGCAATCTCAACAGTTATGGACTATAAGGTAGAGAAGTTTTAAAACCTAACTAATAGTTAGAAATACTTGTTAAAATTGCATTGGATTGTCTGCAGGACAAGTATTTCGTCAAGACTATCATTTTGATGGTCGAGAGCAGACCCGTGGTTTACTTGCGCCAGCAACAAAAGTACAAAAAAATTTGTCGCCACAAAGTAAAGAATATATATACACACACATAGGTCGCTTCTTAAGCAATTAAATTTTTTTGTTGACGAAAATTAAAAAAGAAAAATGATGAATCAAATTTTGTGTAATTTAAAATGATCGCGTTAATTATATCTTGTACAAAATAAAAAAGCAAATAGAAATAACAAAGAAAAGATTGAACATAAACTCGTATGCGAAAAACAACCATTGTATGCTTATCATAAAGCACGCTCAGAGGCAATCAAATATTCATTATTTTTCTTTTTTTTAATTTCGTAAACAAAAAATTTGATTGCTTAAAAAATGGCGGCAAATTTTTTTACACTTTTGTTGCTGGCGCAAATAAACGACAGGGCTGCCCTTAACCATCACAATAATAGTCTTGACGAAGTATAAGACAGACTAATACAATTTTAACAAGCATTCCTCAGTATTTATAAAGTTTTAACACTCCTCTACCTTATAATCCAATGTCATATGGTCAAAATCAAGCTACTAAGGATAAATACTGAAATCACAAGCAATAAAATAATCGCTCAAGTCTTTTAGTTTGGCGGTTTCTTTATAGGTCGATCCGTAAAAACATTCAAACGATCTACACCTTGCGCTTTGGAATATTAAGCCTTCAACATCCTCTCATTCGGCACCGTAATGATATTTAAAATTATCTATTTCGTAGTCATGACGATGATCTACTTCGTAGTTAGGATATTTAGAATAGAAACTCTACATTTGTAACATAAAATAATTACTATTTTAAAAAACTATTTCTTTCAAGAATAAGAAGAAAAGTAAGGAATATTATCTTATACATTTTATTGAAGCCTATCATACGAAACAGAGAAGAAGGCTTAGAAATTTTTTCATTCACCTCCATCGGACTATAAGTATACAACATCAATAACAAAGCTCAATGACTTTTTCATGATAGGAAAACAAAACATGTGAACTAAATAATAAAAGTTACATAATTAATTTCAAGGATTAAAAAACATAAAAATTTTAAAAAGCAAATACAAAATATAAAATTCATCTAACAAAATACAAAATGCATCTACCATTTTATTCTCTTTCATCTAACAAAATAAAAAATGCATTTTATTTCTCTTTCATCTAACAAAATACAAAATGCATTTTATTTCTATTTCAAATGAAAAGCTTGTTTTCAAACAACACAAAAGACAAAATTTATCTACCAAAAAAAATAGTTAGTAGAAATAAAAATATACATTTCAAAAATAAAAAAAAATACGAGCCCTCACTCAAATAATGTGTCTCGTGACGAATCATAGTAAAAAATGCATTTTATTTCTCTTTCATCTAACAAAATACAAAATGCATTTTATTTCTATTTCAAATGAAAAGCTTGTTTTCAAACAACACAAAAGACAAAATTTATCTACCAAAAAAAATAGTTAGTAGAAATAAAAATATACATTTCAAAAATAAAAAAAAATACGAGCCCTCACTCAAATAATGTGTCTCGTGACGAATCATAGTAAAAAATGCATTTTATTTCTCTTTCATCTAACAAAATACAAAATGCATTTTATTTCTATTTCAAATGAAAAGTTTGTTTTCAAACAACACAAGAGACAAAATTTATCTACCAAAAAAAATAGTTAGTAGAAATAAAAATATACATTTCAAAAATAAAAAAAAAACGAGCCACTCACTCAAATAATGTGTCTCGTGACGAATCGTAGTAAGAAACGAATAGAAACCTTCCACTGATTCAAATAAGCAGATTAACAGTGCCGCCAAAAAATCACCCTACAATTTATGAATAATAAATATAATATGTAGGCATATAATCACTATCTATCTTTGATTATATCAAACAAAGAGGAAAACAATCTAAGAGAGACAAGAAAAGTGAAAAGCGTTTGGAGGCAACCGTTGGAGGATAAAAGTACGGAGGAGATGTTAAAAAGTAGGAGTGATTTTTTTTTTTTTTTAGAGATAGATAGCATACTACTGGCTTCATTTATTTTATTTAAATATAAACTTAGCTGGGGTGAAGACGATCCCAGCGTCCTGGAAGAAGGCAATCCAGGCGCCCTGGTAGAAGGCTATCCAGGCGTCGTGGTAGAAGACAATCCCGCCGCCTTGGTAGAAGGAGATCCCGTCGCCATTAGAGAAAAATGTGAAGTGGAGAACGATCAAGGAAAAAACAATATGGGAGATGGATGAGGAAAAAGAAGGGATGGGAGAGGAAAGAAGAGGAGAGAGGGGAGATCTCTGAGCAGGAAGAAGAGCAAATGAGTATCACACAGTTTTGCACAGCGCGCTTCCCACACAGCACGGGCATGTAAACCCACTTCATTCTTGATATTATACGTTCATAACTTTTAGGATTCTTCTTAATGTATTCTTTTAAAAAATACTTTGAATGACTAATTTTTTGTTATTCCCACGCCATTGACATAAAAAAACAATGGAGTTGGATTTAAAATTTAAAATAATAATAATATTTAAATTAAATATAATATTGTCATATGATCAGTGGCATTTAAGGGTAAATATAATATCTATTCGAGTAATAGATATAAATTAAGTTATAAGCGGGGATTAGATCAATTTTGCGTTTGGATGAAAATTGAATTATTCCTGAGATTAAAATATAATGAAATTACCCGATTATTATAGTTCATACACATAAAAAAGTTGATCAAGAAGGCTAAGAAATGGGAGATTTCGCCGGACATGATGGATGTGTCCGAGTTAGAGATCGAGAAATTTTAGTGTGAATTCTCTTCTGAAGCTTCGAAGCTTGCTAAAGAGTTTGAAAGTTTTCAATAAGAGTATCAGCATATAACCGACCATCCCTAGAGCAAGCGGCAAAGGGCTTGGTGGTTGGTATTCGAGACCCAAGTTCGAATCCTAGTTGATTCACATTTTCAACTAAGTTTATTTCTAAATGAAATAAATGAAGCAGATAGCGTGCTACCTATCTCTCTCAAAAAAAAAAAAAGTATCAGCATATATGTTGCTGAAAATTGCACTACATTTTATGTTTTAAATAAATAAAAAATTACACTATATTAATTTTCATTTTATGTTTTAAATTAAATAAATAAAAAATTACACTACATTTTATGCTGAAAATTGTGTTACTTTAATGATTTTTCAATTTCAACACGGCGTAGAGGCTAGCCAAATCAATGTGCCTGTTCTAGCGAGCATGCGAGAGGAAGTAAGGACAATAACTTTCTGCCAAACTTTGAAAGAGTTTGAAGCGTATAAAAAGTTTAATATATTTATTAAACAGTAATATAACAAATATTTATTACTAACATATATATATATAATATATTTCAAATAAATAATATATGTACATTAATATAAGTTATTTGTTAATGTAAGTTATTTGCATGAACTCAAAGATACATTGAACTCTGTATTTAGAAAGATGTTTTTCTAATCACAGAATAAATTACGAAATATTCTTTTAATCACATACCACAGAATAAATTACGAAATATTTCTATCCCAAAGATCTTTTTCTAATCACATAATAAATTACGAAATATTCTCTTAATCACATACCACAGAATAAATTACAAAATATTTCTGTCCAAAAGATCTTTTTCTAATCAAGGAATAAATTACGAAATATTTTCTTAATCACATACCACAGAATAAATTACGAAATATTTCTATCCCAAAGATCTTTTTCTAATCACAGAATAAATTACGAAATATTCTCTTAATCACATACCACAGAATAAATTATGAAATATTCTCTTAATCACATACCACAAAATAAATTACGAAATATTTCTATCCCAAGGATCATTTTCTAATCACAGAATAAATTACAAAATATTCTCTTAATCACATACCACAGAATAAATTACGAAATATTCTTTTAATCACATACCACATAATAAATTATGAAATATTTCTATTCCAAAGATCTTTTTCTAATCACAGAATAAATTACGAAATATTCTTTTAATCACATACCACAGAATAAATTACAAAATACTCTCTTAATCACATACCACAGAATAAATTATGAAATATTTCTATAATAAATTATAAAAAAAAGTAATATATGGCAAAAATAACAAGTCTCTCGCTAGTCGCGCTCTCTTTTGCTCCCCTCCCTTCCCATCTCTCTCCATCTCCTCGCTTCCCGCGCTCTCCCCTCCCCTCCCCGAGCTCTCTCTCCTTCCCCACTCCCCATTATCCTCCCGTCATCTTTTTCGTTCCGATTCATGCGGGGAAATGGCTCTGTGGATCCAGCTCTAAGCTGCGAAAGGGCTAATTGGACTCAACCTAAGAAGTAGAATCATCTCAGCCGCTGCTGCAACCGCCAACTGTCCGTATAACCGCTTTAATTAGTTCAACAGACAATTGTCCACATTGTTGTTTTCTCATCTATACTACGAACCATTCACCTAGCTATAAAGGGGACAAAAGTGGCAGATTATGTTTTTGAGCTTTTTGAAGAATTAATCCAGATTCCCAATTCTCTCTCTCCCTTTCTCTTTTCTCTCTCTCTATCTTGAATCCTGTTGGAGAAAATTCAAAATCTCTAAATTTCATATTTTAAAATATTAATTTAATTTATTTTTATTATTATTATTTTTTAAGCGAACGTCCGCACGCACTGTGCACGCGCGGACGTTACGCATGCTCGCGCTATTTGTCCGCATGGAATCCATGCGGACATTCATGTGGGTGCTAATTAAAAGGGCTAATTAAGAAAATGTTAACGTTGGGAATACCAACGTTAAGTTTTCTCATTCCCCTGTATATATATTTATATACACTTGTTCTACTGTTCATAGATATATGAACNTTCCCGCGCTCTCCCCTCCCCTCCCCGAGCTCTCCCTCCTTCCCCACTCCCCATTCTCCTCCCGTCATCTTTTTCGTTCCGATTCATGCGGATTCCCATCCCTCGCAGAGTGAGCGAGGAAATGGCTCTGTGGATCCAGCTCTAAGCTGCGAAAGGGCTAATTGGACTCAACCTAAGAAGTAGAATCATCTCAGCCGTTCATCCATTCAACCGCCTTAACCGCTGCTGCAACCGCCAACTGTCCGCATAACCGCTTTAATTAGTTCAACAGACAAGTGTCCACATTGTTGTTTTCTCATCTATACTACGAAACATTCACCTAGCTATAAAGGGGACAAAAGTGGCAGATTATGTTTTTGAGCTTTTTGAAGATTTAATCCAGATTCCCAATTCTCTCTTTCTTTCTCTTTTCTCTCTCTCTATCTTGAATCCCACATTCTATATTTCTCACCATGATCATAGCCTCAGGACTCGGAATGGGAGTCCTCTGCTGAGGTCAAAGCGCACCCGAGTATCATGGGAATCCCCTCCGATTCATGCGGATTCCCACCCCGATTCATGCAGATTCTATCATCCCCACACTCCGATTCATGCGGATTCCCACCCCACTCTATCTGAATCGTCCCCACACTCCGATTCATGCGGATTCCCACCCCTCTTTATCTGAATCTTCCCCACACTCCCCCGCCCCTCCCTCTCTCTCTCGTCCTTCCTACCAGGTAAGAATTACTTGTTCGGCGCCCGGTCCCGTTGCCCTAGAAGGCAATCCGGCAGCTCCGAAAAAAGGAGATCCCGCCGCCCGCGAAGAAGGAGATCCCACCGCTCGCGAAGAAGGAGATCCCGGCAGCGCCCGCGAAGAAGGAGATCCCGGCCCCCAGGAAGAAGGAGATCCCGACGCCCGGGAAGAAGACGAGGGAGATCCCGTCTCCATGGGAGAAAAAAGGTGAAGGAGAGAAAGATGAGGAAGAAGAAGGGGTGGGAGAGGAAAGAAGAGGAGAGTAGGGAGATCTGAGCAAATGGGCCTCACAGCTCACTCTATGTGAGTATTTATAGAGACGGATGAGTCTCGAGCTCCTCCAGCTCCTTCTAGAACCTTTGCCAAGTTGCGAGCGGGAAGGGAGTAATGGGATGGCGCGGTTTTGCTCTGTTCGGTTACACCTGAGGGCGCTCGCCACTTTTACCTAAAACGGAAAGTTTGTTTTGAATTTAGCCTACGTGGCGTGAGGACCCACAGCGCGCTTGGCACTTTTTACCCAAAACAGAAGGCTCGTTTTGAATTTAGCCTACGTGGCATGAGGACCGACAGCGCGCTTGGCACTTTTTACCCAAAACTGAAGGCTCGTTTTGAGCTTTGCCTATGTGACGTGTGGAACCACAGCACGTGCTTGTAAAGTAAAACCACTTCATCCTTGACATTAGACGTTCATAATTTTTTAGGATTGTTTTTAAAAAATGCTTTGAATGACTATTTTTTTATTATTCCATGCCATTGTCATACAAATATATAGTGGAGTAGGATTTAAATTTTTAAATATAATAATAATATTTAAATTTAATAGTTAATATTTAAATTATAATATAATTTTGTTATATTATTAATAATATGATCACGGGCATTTAGGAGTAAAATACAATAGTCCTCTTCTCTGTCTCTCTCTTATTTTTTTCCTTTTTGTTTTTGGTTTTTGGTTTTTTTTTTCTTTTTCTTTTTCTTTTTTTTTTGGAGGGGTTCACCACTCTTTGTCCCTCATAATGCCTGAAATTATCTTTCTTCTGAACCATGCTGATGTATCCTACGAAGAGCTTGCTTTTGCAAGTAATTATAACCTCCATTTCTAGCTCCTACACAGATATCTATGCACCTCCAATGCATCCGCTCATACTTAAAGAGAAAAAAAAAACAGACTATTGAACTTTTAATTTGAATGATGTTAATTAGCAATCTAATATTTATATTAATAAATAGGTCGACTATATTTTAATTATTTTATTTTCTGAATGGTAAAATTAATGAGTCTGATTGTGACATGCATGTATTAAAACGACAACTCATAAAGCCGTCACTTATTCTTAGTATAGATAGAAAAAGCGACACTAGAATTAATATATGGGATAAGATGGAGTTCGGATGGATCCAGTGGTTCACAGGTGTAGTGCTGGACCAGCTTCAAGCGATATATATACTCCGCTTACAAACATGTTTATAACTTTATATAAAAACCCACAAAGGGAATGTTGCTACGTCAAATTTATTGGTTGAACCCAATATATGAAATGGACCATGCATCTAAATTCCTATAATAGAAACTTTAAAATCCAGAATTACAGTCCGCGACACTTTAATACCACAAATGCCTCGCAACTCGAGTTAATACCTAGATAGTAGCTTTTGAATATATATTAATTTTTCCTTTTTTGTTTTATGGGCTCTTTAAACATTGTATTAAATATATGAAATTAAATTTTAATTTTAAATATAGATAATGATTAAATATTAGATCTGTGTGTAAAACATATTATATACTGCAGATGCATGTAATAAATCATATTTATCATATCATACTTAATTTTGAGAATTTGATTATCAAAATTCAGTGCAGTGCGCGAGCTAGGCGTCACAAATACTGATACGGAATACGATACACGACACCATTCAGACACCATGACTCAGCAACTTTAAAAAAATTAGAGCACAAATACGGTATAGACACCCAGCAATAAAATATAATATCATTAATATAATAATAATATAATTTTATTATATAAAAAATATTAATTTTGATAAAATATTATTATATTTTTCATACGAATGACGGTTGGTAAAATATTAATTGATAGTTCATGTATTTTACGAATATTTTTTTTACTATATATATGTAATTTATTTATATTGTCAAAACACTTATATGCATTTATAAAAAAAACTAAAATATTTATCATCTTACATTATATATATATATATATATATATATATATATAACAATAAAAATAAAAATAAAAATATGTATATATATTTTTTAGTTGTATGCAGTATGAATCAGCATTAAATGTTCGGGCAAAGAGTGTCCACATCAGACACGTGTTCAATATGGACGCGTGAGTATCCGACATAAATACGCGAGGCTTATTGAAGTGTACGTGATACATAGTGCACGAGGTATACGTATCAGACATTCATAAATAAATTTTTTCCTACTTATTTGTTTTTAGTTTCAATTGTGAAAAATTTAAGGTGGTATCCTCTAATGATTTTTTTGTCTGTACTATGAAAAATAGAACTATTTGATAAGATTGAATAGTATTACTAGGAAAGTATTATATTGAAAAATTCTCAACAATTTGTTTAAATAAATATAAAAGAATCAACTAACTTTTTTATTGTAGACTCAAAAAATTATATTTTCTCTTCCAACAATGATCAATGATCAAGAAGATGAGTTTTCTTCACCTTGGAACATTCTAACTAAAGCTGCTTTTGCTCGGCAGCAAGCCAGATGGGGATGTCAAGATGGGATTCGGGTTTTCAAAGATTTGAATTCGAATTTAAACCCAACTATCAAATCTTAAAACAGAATACGAACTCAAATTCGATAGATTTTTAAAATTCATATCCAAATTTGAACTCGACTAAGAATCCAAAATAATTATTTTTATTTACTATAATTCAAAATATATTATATTAAATCTAAATTTAAAAATACAAATTTAAATAAAATTAAATAAATATATATTATATAATATAAAATTAATTTTGATTCGGATCGGTTTGGGTCCCTAAACTTTGCATATTTTTCATTTTAGTCCGTAAAAAAAAATTTAAGTTTTAAATTTAAATTCGAGAAATTAGAATTTTGAATTTGAACTTAAAACTGAATTTAAATTTTGAATTGAAATTCAAATTTTAAATTTAAATTTTTAATTGAATCTAAATTTTGAATTCAAACTTAAAATTTTGATTTTAATATTTCAATTTATATTTAAGATGAAAGTTTTGAAATTTAAAATTTAAATTTAAAATATGAATTTAAATTTAAAATCATATTCAAAATTTTGATTTTAAATTTTAAATTTGAATTTAAGATTTGATTTCAATTCTAAATTTGAATTTAAACTTCGAAGTCAAATTCACATTTTGAATTTGAAATTTCAAATTGAAGTTTGAAATTAAATTAGAATTTAGAATTCCAAATGTGAATTTGAATTAAAATTTAAAATTTAAAATTAAATACAAAATCGGAATTTGAATTTCAATTTAAATTTGAATTCAAAATCAAAAATTTAAATTTAAATTTTAAATTTTAAATTATAATTTTTTTTGAATTTATAAATTTAATGGATTAATTATACCATTAGTTCTCAACCTTTGCATTATTTTTCAATTTGGTCCCCAACCTTTTTTTTTTTTGCAATTCGCTGACATAGCGCCACCGTGGCACTGACATGGCGCCTTCGCGGCGCTGACGTGGAGCTGACGTGGCATTTTATGTCAATTTTAACAACTATCTAACAGTTGGGACTTAATTAAAATGAAATTAAAAAATTAGGGACTTGATTGCAAAAAGAAAAAAGATTAGGAATAAATTGGAAAATAATGTAAAGGTTAGGGATCATTGGTGTAATTAACCCTAAAGAATATAAACACAGTGAATTTACCATGTTACCCCTATGATTTTGATCGCCTATTATTTTATATATATATATATTATATATATATATATATATAAATATAATATTTAAAACACCGCACTGAGATCCCCTCAGCTATTGTCTATTAGCCGCTGTAAAATAGATCACTCTATTTTATTTTTTATTCATATATTTAGTTTATATTTACAAATTAAATAAAAAGAGTTTATATTTAGTTTATTAAATAAATAAATAAACTAAATAAACCACTCTATTTAGTATATATTTAATAACTCAATCAATTATGTTATTTCTAATTTTATTAATTAATATATTAATTTTATTAAATACTATAAATTTGATGAAATTTTAAATTTACGAACCAACACCTCTTAACACAAAATTAATAAATAATCAAGGCATAAAGTTTTTTTCAAAAAAATAATTTTCACATTGCCTCTGTAGGTGCGAGAACCCCATTAACACCCGTTGATCACATCCAACAATTCCGTATCTATTTAAAGAGTTCACAAACACCGCCTTCTTTATCCGGACGACTCCTGGTTCATTTCTCGAAGGCGCGATTCTGTTTAAACCCTCTTTCTCTTTCCAAACCCCGCAACCCTCGAGGCCTCGACTCGAGGGGCATCGCCATGGAAGAGCCTTATACTGAAACCCTAGATAGCGTCTTCACTCGCCTCAACCTCTACTCGATCGACCTCCTCGAGCTCCTCCGAAACCCTAAGCAGAAGAGCGCCTCCTTCCTCCCCGAGATGGCCGATCTCCTCCGTCGCACTCCGCCCGAGGCTCTGCAATCCTGCTTCGAGTAAGTCCTCTCCTCCACGTCTCTCTCTTTGGATTTGGATTGAAGAATTTGGAGCTGGTTATTCGTTCTCGATCGATCTTTCGGTTTGGTTAAATTCTAAGAGCGCGTTGTTTTGACTCTGAATTGATGATATTTGGACTCTGGGAAACGCTCTTTATCTCTTAGACATTTGTATTTGTTTCGTATCTCGCAGCTATACTTTGTTTCCGTTGCTTCTGTTGCTCGATGCTGCAGTGGAATGCAGGAAGGAGAAGAAGGTCGATTCTGGGGAGAGTTTGGGTGCTCTTGAGATCAGCGATAGAGTTGCAGAGGGCGTCTTGATGTGCATCGAGGCACTTTTGAACAAATGTCATCTTGGCTCAGTCGATCAGGTGCTAATATTTCTACGAGCTTTATAAATGCTTCTCTTTGTTTTCTGGGACATGTAAGGTTGCTAACTTTTGCAAGTGATCGGTCGAGTTATTAGAAGCATCTCTGTTATTTCTCGAAATTGTAGGCTCCTTAGTTTCTGATTGTTTGGGTATTAAACTAAGGAAGATATGGAATAATGTGCATTTGCTTCTGTGGTGTGAGAAGTTCAAAGTGACATAGCATCTATGATAAATGGCAGAAACTGAGACTTAAAGCGTAGCTTGTCTGCTGCCTGGTGCTCCCCGAAAGAGAAAATGTCTGGCTTAAGTTGGTTCTCAATATACAATTTATGGGGTAGTGACTTCTACCCCTCGGATCCATTGGAGTTACACAATGTAGGGCTAGTGAAGGTCTGAGCATTTGAGGAGATAATATGAAGGAAGAGGAGAAGAGCCATAACATGCCTAGCTAATGGATGGCAACCAATTAAAGGGAATACAATATGGGGAGACTCTCTCTCTCTTTCTCTCGTTCTCTCTCTCTCTCTCACACACACACACACACACACAAACAAACACGCACACACACGGTTTTGGTGGTTTGGGTTGCGTAATTCATGTTTTGACTGGTTCCAATTGCAGGCCTGCTTTAGAGTACACCACAGTGATTATTTACAATGGATGCTTACATAAATGTAAAAGCAAAATAAAAATACAGAGTGTTTACTTTATATTCTAGTGGTATCATCACTTCCATTGTGAGTGGTTACTGAAACTTCACTAGGGATATGCTATTTCAGATGGTTATGTTGCTGAAAAAACTCCCTTACGGTGCTATGCTTTCCCCTTTGGAGGCATCGGAAGAGTTTCGTGGAGGAATAATTAGATGCTTAAGGGCTATGCTTCTCAGGCTGCAACAATGTTCCGTTGGGTCATGCTCGTGCAAGCAAACAATTCTTTTGCCTACAATGATACCGATAACTAGCTTGGAAGTTGATTACAAAACATCCATGAGTAACCTGGCAGAACCAAAGGAGTGTTTGCTTGCGTTTCTCCAGTCTCAAAATGCTTCTGCTGCTGTCGGACACTGGCTGTCACTGCTGCTTCAAGTACGTAATACGAGTTGGATTTACAGTAACTCAATCTTGTTTTTTTTTAAAATATTCATCTAATTCTATTCATAGCTTATGAATTCCCCATTTGGTTTATCCTTCCTGTGTGAAGGCTGCAGAAGTTGAGGCATCTAGAGGACATCGTGGGAGTGCAAATCTCCGAAGGGAAGCGTTTCTAACACTGCGTGTTCTTGTTGCCAAGGTAAGAGTACTGGGTTGCAATCCTTAATATAACAGCAGCAATCAAATACTACATATTTGCTTTTTAGGAAGGCTGTCTTTTGATTTGATATCTGATTTTTGTATTCTGCTAATATCAAACAAATAAATGGCAGCATAGTTGATTATCTTGGCAATGCCCTATAAAGGTGCATCTTTGGCAATTTGCTATGAAACTGGTTCATGGGAACTGGTTTGGTGCCAAGAATCATCTGAATCAAGCTCCAGCACAACTTGCTTCTATTTGTGGTTCTCTCATTCTTAAGTCGGTGAATGTATCAATAATCGTCACATTCAATTCTCTCTTTGGCGATTTTCCATGCAACTGGTTCTTGGGAACTGGTATAGTGCCAAGAAACATCTTGAGGCACCTCTAGCAGCACATGCCATTATTTTTGGTTCTTTCTTCAATTGATGTATATGTCAATACCAGTGCACCATCAATAGCGTGAAGTCACATGCATTTTAACAATAGCAGTTGTGTAAAGATCGAAGATCTGGTGGTGTATCTTCTTTGTGTTTTATATATTATTTGTATTATTTTGAGGTTTATACAATCAGACCACGAGGAGTTCTAGTCGGTGATGGTAAGCTGTCTTTAAAGTTGGATTTCAATGATGAGCCCAACATGTCCTATGAGGAATTTACATAAAGCAGTCTTTAGTGTTCCATGGAGTCAGTTTCTACCATTGTTTATTGGCAATATGTGGTAATGAAACTAATTTCTTCTTAAGGAAATAGCTAAATCATTAGTTCAATAGGCTATCAAAGAGCTTGATTTCTTTGAAATGGTGAATCAGCCTGTGAAAACTATTAAATGAAATCCCTTTCCTTGTTGGCGGTCTTAATTTAGCTCAATTTGATAGCCAAGTGGTTAGACAATTATAGCAACATCTGAAGAGGTAAGAGAAGGTGAAATCAATGAGAAATGCAGCAAATTTAGTTGAACTAAAGAATAGTTATATGATGAAGATGAATTGTCAGGATCATAAGAAATTACACCAGTTTCTGACTCGCTTGAGGAGTGATTTTTGCTTCATTGTTTGATGTCTTTATTTTAGAATCGCTTCCTATTGTGTTTTCTCCAACTCTCCCTTTGCAGTGGAATCTCTCGAGCTTGTTTGAAATAATGTGTTCTTTTTCATTATGAACTAATCAATCCTATTGGGCAATACCATTCTCACTGTAGTTCTGACTTCATACTTTTCTGAAGTCTTTTTCACATTAATATTTCTTTCAAATATTTACATTTGCAATGAAAAGTGAACTCAATTTAATTTCTTAGGTTGGCTCTGCTGATGCACTTGCCTTTTTTCTGCCTGGCATTGTCAGTCGTTTTGCAAGAACACTCCATGTATCCAAGAATATGATAAGTGGTCCTGCTGGAAGCACATTGAGCATTGAGCATGCTGTTCTTGGGTTGACTGAGTTCTTGATGATAGTCCTAAATGATAAGGAAAATCTTTGTGAGCCCCAGGTGTCGGGAAATGAAACTACAGGGTTTTGTCCTTCTGACAGTAACTCCACTGAGTCTGTGCTGGCTTTACTACGTGATTTACCCATTAATATGCAAAATCAAACCACGAACATAATCAATCCATTGGTCAAGGATGGGGATAAGGGTAAGAGCAATAATTATCACTCTGATGCAAGATCCTTACATGTGCAACGCACGAAGGAGTGGATTGATGAAACTGTCAAAAATGTTGATAAACTGCTGTCTGCGACATTTCCACATGTATGCTTCATATTTCACTTGCCTTTAGTTTCTTGACTTATATAGATGAGCAATTTTCTGTCACTGCATATTGTCTTTTATCCTTACTTTGTTGTATGTTGTTTCTTCTGTTGTTTCTTCAGCTTTGTGTTCATCCTGCAGACAAGGCAAGGAAAGCTCTTGTTGATGGTATGAGAGGGCTATTGTTTAATTGCAGTTACACTTTGAAGAGGAGCAAATTATTGCTTTTAGTGAGTTTTAGATCTATATTTCCTGTATAATTTGTTTATTTACTTGTATGACTTGAAGCATTTCCCACTGGTGAAATTTCTTACCTTTGTTTACTGCTGCAGGATTGTTTATGCTTGCTGGTCTGTGATGATGCAGTTATTGTGTCTGAAGCTGCAAAGGAGTCCCTTGAGTCATTGTTCATGCAGGGTAGGAGTCTAATAACAGAACAAGAGATTTCTGAAATATTTACCAGGTTTGCGCCTTATTGGTTTTTTTGGTAATTAGTGGACTCCATTGCAGGAAAAATGAATTCAGTTTGTTTTTGTGCAACAGACTTATTGAAAAGCTACCACGAGTGGTTCTTGGAAGTGAGGAGACAGTTGCGCTTTCACATGCAAGGAGACTACTGGTCTTAATTTATTATGCAGGTCCAGAGCTTGTCATAAATCATTTTCTTCGTTCTCCTGTGAGTTGATGTACTATCTCATCTTGCTTTATTTGGCATTTGTTAGAACAAATTGATTTGATGGTTAAAATTTATTAGTTTCAATCACCTGATTTTCTCAATGGAAGCAATCTTTGCTTATGTTTATGACTTGATTTTATCAATATGTTAGAATACGATGCCTTGGCGGAACAAAAGTTTCTATAACCCAATACCCATTGGATACCACCTTTCTTTGCAACTTTCTCTGACCATTTCAGCATAAGCTTGATATAAATAGGGGCTAATCGTGAAATCCCTATACTTTTGTGTATATTCTTCAGATGGTATGGTGTAAACTTAAGATCTGTTCTTCATCAGAAGAATCAGTGTAGTTCCTGTACATCCAAGAATTAACTTCTAGGAGTCGGAATATTTTGGTCATAGTTGATTTTTTTGTAATCATAAGAAATTATATTTAAATTGCGTCTGAATGCTGAGCCAACCTTGAGCTCGGCTTGTTTAAGAAACTGAGCTCAAAATCCTAGTTTGGAGTTGCCTCGCTTAATAATATGTTAACTTGAGCTTGAACTGCTTACTTAGTTCCTTCTGTTATTTTGATTGTAATCCTCAGTGCCCACTTTAGTTATTTTATTGACCTATGCAATCTTTTGCTGTTTTTTATTTTTCTAATTTTCTTCTACAAGTGTCTTGTGAAGCATTAGCTAATCTATGAATTAAGCTCGTCCCTCATTTTTGGCAGGTAAATGCTGCTTGTATTGTTGAATGTTTAGCCTTATCCTTGAGTCCTAATTCGCAATTTTCGGGTTCTGTTGATAAGCTCATCTCATCAAAGCCCCTTTCTGTTGGATACTTATTCTCTATTGCCGAGTTAAAAGCTGGTGCCCATCTTAAAGATCTAAGTCATGGATTTGATAGCTTTCCGTCACTTGCCTCCAAGATATCTGTCATCCAAGATAATGACTTGCATAATCCTATGCATGTACATAGCAGTGATTATGAGCTCCCTCATATACCTCCATGGTTTGTTCATGTTGGTAGCCAGAAACTCTACCTTGCGCTTGCTGGAATCGTGAGACTCATTGGTCTATCCACTGTTGCAGGTACTACATACTGTTTTCATTTTGCATCATAAATTTTGCTTCTTTATATAGTAAAACTAACTTTCATCTATATATATAGCTCTGAATTTGGTCATTATTTTTCTATTTATCTCTATTTATCTTAATTTTAGGTCAAAAACCTTGTGTGTCGCTATCGGTCCTTGTCGATATTCTGCTGGACCATTTAAGGAAGTTGATTTCAGATCTTCGAACAACAGATTTTAGTAAAGATGGTTGGCGAGCATGGTATTTTCAGAGGGGCTCAGGACAGTTAATGCGTCAGACAAGTGCAGCAGTTTGTATGTTAAACGAAATAATATATGGTTTATCAGATCAATCAATCAATCTGTACTTGAGGTTGTTCAGCAGGGCAGAAGAAACTGTTGAAACTTCTTGTAGTGTAGTTTGGAGGATACTGTATGAAAATGGTACCAAGGACCAAATAATTCATTCTATAGGGAGTATTCTACATGAGTATCTTTCTACTGAAGTATGGGAGCTTCCGGTAGATCAGCACTCACCAGTGCTTGAAAATGAAACAGACAATCTTCCTTTGCACTTTTTCCGTGATACTACAATGCTACACCAAGTAATATTTGCACCATTTTCGCTCATTAATTATTTTTTCTTTTCTCTTTGTTTTTGCTTGTACATAATAATGTGTTTGGTTTCAATGTTCAGGTTATTATAGATGGAATAGGAATCTGTGGTATACTTCTTGGAAAAGATTTTGAGCGCAGTGGATTTATGCACTCTTCCCTCTATATGTTGCTTCAAAAGCTTATCAGCTCCAGTATTCCAATAAGAATTGCATCTGATGCTGTCTTAAAAGTGCTTGCTGCTGCTTCTGGCTCTGTCACGGTAGGTGCATGCAGTGTCCCACTGTCGAGTAGAGAAATCATAGTTTATGCTTTTTATGTCTTTTTCAAACAGGTGGCGCAGCTAGTTGTGGCAAATGCGGACTACATTGTCGATTCTATGTGCAGACAACTGCGGCATTTGGATCTCAATCCCCATGTTCCGGACGTGCTTGCTTCTATGCTATCATATATTGGTGCTGCTCAGGATATCCTGCCATTATTAGAAGAGCCGGTATAATATATCTTTCACATGATCAAATTGTTTTTCTTATCATTGCCTTGTTATGCTATTTTATAGAATACTTAGCTTGATCTGAAAGCATTACTCACTGGCCCTTTGTCTAGGTAGATGGTAATTAACCATTGTGACTTGATCCAAAGTGAATTTGCAATAGTTTTTGTTCTGAAGAATGGGACTATGAACCCATCTGATCATGCTCTAGTTTTCTTGCTTTGTTCATCTGAAAATAGTCCATGTACTGGAAGATTGCATTTCTTAGCAATAAAACATCAATTAACTGGGTAGTATACTTAAGATACTAAGAATCTTAACTGGGTAGTATACTTGACAAGTCAGAGAATTTAGTGAGAGAATGAAAAGGATAACCATGGCTAGTCAGAGTTTAATTCAATAATTTTGTTCAAAATACTAATGCAAGCAAGTTTTTCATGACATTCCAGCCAAATTTGGTCAGGAGAGTATTCTCAAGTGTACAATGTAAATTTGACTGAAGCAGCCAGTTTACCTAAATAGTTGCAGTTTACAATCTGATATTTCTCCGTTTGCAGCTTTATAGGGCACTCATTGGTGGTTTTCTTATAAAACAGTTCTGTTCTGAAAATGCTTCAATTATTCTATTGATCCTCATGATTTCCCAAAAGACAATGTATGCCATAAACAAGTTCTGAAAATGCTTCAATTATTCTATTGATCCTCATGATTTCCCAAAAGACAATGTAAGCCATAAACAAGTTCTGGCCAAGAAGTGCTGTATTATTTCTAAACTTGCCATTGTCGCTTTGTGCAAAAGATAACTTTGTAATCTTTGACTTTTCATTCTTGCTCGCCAGCTTATTTGCTCAATAATTTTGGCTGTGGGTTCCTGTTCCATAACTTTGTTTGATCAGTTTTGCAAAATTTTCAGATGCGAGCTGTTTCTTTAGAGCTGGAGGTCCTTGGTAGGCATGAACACCCACATTTGACTGTTTCATTCCTAAAGGTTAAACTTTTTCTGATTTTTGACCTTATTAAATTGATATCCTTTAACTATTCCTTGAGTTGAAATGCTTGATCTCCATTTTGGCACCCCGTGTGTCTATGTGATGTTATTTCCTAGTAGCTGCTCTTACATAACGAATTCTGTTTTTATGAGCTAGTCCAAAATGGTGATTGGTGAGACAACTCATGTAATGTGAAAAGAACAAAAGAGGAGCCTAAGAACATTTTGCATAGAAGCTAATAGGACACAGCTTTACATGCTTTTGTTATGAAAGATAACAAAATTTTCTCGCTACAGTCATAACCCCCTCTTCTGATTTATCCATTATTTAGTCTTGCATTGAGTGGATATATGTCAAATTGTGAATCAGTCTTACTGTTTTCCCCCCCTTTATTTAGGCTGTCGGTGAAATTACTAAGGCATCAAAATGTGAGGCTTGTAGGTTGCCTGATGAGGCCCAGTCATTTTATGCAGAAGTTAATTCTCAGGTTCATATTATTCAGACTATGGTGAAGATGAATCAGAACGGAAATAGTGTACTTTCAGGTAATATCTTCCGTTACAGTTATTTCTTTTTTGTTTGTGGTATTTAGTTGTAGGGAATTCTCTCCAATATCTAGTTGATTTGTTGCTTTAAAGACTGTATATAGCATACGGAATTACACAATTATCTTGATTAACTTGTTGATCTTTTTTTATTATTTATGCCAATATCTCTTGTATTTCACAGAGAAAGATGGAGCAAGACATATTGTTTGCACTTAATTGTTCTGAAAATTACAGATCATTACTGAAAGTTCATTATGGCTGCCTCAAACGCCTTTGATTATCAAATAAACTATTTACATATGGGACTGTAATTGTATATACTCATAACTGTAATTTGATATGATGCATGCTGGCATGTGCTTTACTCTTTATTAATGACTTTTAAGAAGTCAATTGCGTTCTTCTAGTTGTTACTTTGTTCATGGCATTTATTTTGTTACCTCTGCTAGCTTTTGTACCTTGTAACTTTTTTCATTCTTTATAAATGGTTTATGTGAAATTTGCTTGTGATATAATCAGAAAACTTGGAACTCAATCCCAAAAGTGATTACCTTTCTTTGGAATATTGGGAGGATTCGTTATGCAAGATGAATGAAATGAGAAGATACAGGCGAATAGTTGGATCTCTTGCTGGCTCTTGCTTAACAGCTGCGACTCCACTTCTTTCTTCACTAAAAGGGCCAGCTTGTCTGGTGGCCCTTGACATTGTGGAGGTATTATATTGATTGTGTTGATATTAAATATGTTTTTCTTATGTTGATTTATTTTATACTTTTAAGTTTATTCTTCTGGTTTATTCTCAAATAATTAGTTTTAAATGCAAAAACAGAAACAAATGTTTAATTAGTTGGCTAATACAACCTGAAATATTTTGGTTATTACTACTGGAGTAGAATAAAAATGAATAGGGTGTTGGCTATGCAGATAACAGTTAGAACCTTTCTGCCTATCTGTAGTTTCATTTTTGTTCAGAATGCAGTCATATCTATTGCTAAAGTGGAGGAAGCTTACAAGCATGAGAAGCAAACCAAAGCTGCAATTGAGAAAGCAATTCATCTTTTGTCGTTTAATGATCTCGAAGATGCTATGGATGCTGCGGACGAAGATGTTGATGAGAATAGACTGCTTCCAGCTATGAACAAGATCTGGCCATACTTTATTATTTGCCTTAAAAATAAGATTTCAGTGGTACTATATCTTCCACTTTCGCTTTCATAGAGCACATTGAAGAAATCCTTTTTTTTTCCTCTCTTTCTTCACCTACCTTGCTTGTGGAGGTGTTAATTTTTATCCTAGAATGCAGAAGTAATTTTGCTTGTTTATTCAGAATAACCAGCTTTATTCCTTTCCATTATTAGTTTCTAATAGTTCTTTTCTTCCTACAAAAAAAAAAGTGTACTTTTCTTCGTGTAAAATAATATATCCTTTTGGAATTAGTAATGCTTTGTAGAAGCTAATGAATTGTTTAGCTTATCTAAAAGTAATTATAAACAACTTTTTGAGTCTATAAAAACAAAACTAACCACTAGCTGTCTTGTGTTGATTGCAGTCTGTTGTCAAGAAATGCACGAGTGTCTTAAGCATAGCAATAAAGATATCTGGTGGGGACTTCTTTGTTCGTCGGTTCCATAATGACGGACCCGTTATTTGGAAGCTCCTGACTGTATCACCATTTCGGAGAAAACCCCTGCAATCAAAGGACGAAAGAGCAATCGTTCTACCCTACAGAGCTAACTCTCCATCTACCGAGGAGCCAATGGCTGAGATCTCTCACCAGAAAATCCAGGCTTCAGTCCTAGAAATGATTGCTGAGATTTCCTCCAATAAAAGAAGTGCCACAGCATTAGAGAGTGTCCTAAAGAAGGTCAGTGGCCTTGTTGTAGGGATTGCATGCAACAGCACGACAGGGCTTCTTCGAGAAGCTGCTTTAAAGGCTTTGGAAGGACTTTCCTCTATTGATCCGGACCTGATATGGCTTCTTCTAGCTGATGTGTATTACTCGTTGAACAAGAAGGAAACGTCTGCCCCACCATGTAATGATTTATCTGGGATTTCACAGCTTCTACCGCCGCCGTTGTCTTCGAAAGAGTACCTGTATGTGCTGTATGGTGGAGAGAGTTTTGGGCATGATATAGATCCCTTGGCGGTTGAGATGGCATTTAAAAGGATAGATACTGAGATATCTGTATGATACATCTGTAGATAGTTATAGAAACTTTTACCATAATTTTAGGGTTCTCTCAAATGGCCACAGGATGTAAATAGTGTGACGTCTCTGTAAGTTGTTTAGCCTCTGCTTATCCCTTTTCCCTTTTCCCTTTGCCTCTTTGCTTTTCTCGCACATTATACCCGGCTGCAACAAAATTGCTTGGAGTGTTTGGGAGTGCAATTGCTTGGAGTGTTTAGGTAGTATGCTAATTTTGAAGTAGGCAAAGTTTCTGCTCCGAACCGCTGCTCGCAAGTCTTGAAGGAAATGAATGACTAAATCATGTGCAACTCGACCTTTGTTCTTTGTCAGTTAATACTTGTAAAGAGGCATATCACAGTTAAATGTTTGTAAATATCATTGTAACCACTGACTTGCTGTCAAAAATTAAGTTATCTGATGCTTTGGAGGTAAAATAAGGCAATGCATATCGTAGCAGATTATGTTGTTAGAGATACTTCCTCCAATGCACATGGCCCTTTGGAACCCCCTCGTGCTTGAGGGAAGTGTTCTGGTTCACGGAGATGGATGAGCGCTCAGGTTTAACCGAGTTATAAACCTTGTCCGCCTATCACTGCATAAATGCTTAAGTTGTTTATTTAGACTAGTTTTTATATAATTTCATTAGACAGCAATATATTTTTGCAAGTTGTTCATTTTTCTCTCTTAAGTTGTAGTTTTCAAGCTTATCATGAAAGTGTCAAAGTGCTTTTTGGGCTGATAGTTTCTTCATGTGATATCGAGTGAATCGCAGTATACTTAGCAATAGCACGTACCAGTTTGTACGTCAACAGGAGGATCGCTATACTAATTTTAAGCAGCAGCCAACCGCCACAATACTGTGACCAAAGGTTATCACGGACGGTCCATCTATCTCCATACACCAAAATAATTATGCTCTTAAAAAAATTTAATATGATCTTTAACACGCCTAACATGCCTACAAAACGCACCACAGACAAATACAACCATGAAACAACACACACAAAACATGAGTACTGCACTAGCAAATACATTTTGCCATGGCAGTTTAATTGTGAAGAATTTATTTGCATCTCAAATGGCTATACAAAAGAAAACTTGGCATTGTTATTGCATGATCAGCAGCCCCCAGGCATGAAAGAAGATGCAGAGGCAATATATTTTTCCAAGGAATGCTTTTCATGAAAACAAATGAATGCCAGTATGGTCGCATGAATGAAAAGGATATAATCACTGTTATAAAACCCGAGAATTATTGTGACAGCTGATCTAGCAAAGGACTACCTTCTTTGGCAAGAATAAATAACCCACCATCACCCCTCGAGATTCTGAAGTCCTCATCAAGGTAAGTTGTTAAAAGCCATGCCTCAGCCCTGTTTCCAGGGAGGGGGACCGTTAGAGGTCGCTGCCCAGAAATAGTGCGAGTGATGTTTGCAAGGGCCTCCTGAATGGGGTTGAGTGATTGTTGAACTGGTCTCAGGCTAATCTTCTGCCCCAAAATATCGACTTGCTCAGGTAGATCTACTGTAGATGATATAGAGGGAGGCTGAAATGTTCCCTCCTCGAATTGGACCTGCATTCGGCAAAAGGATTAATTAGACGTCATTGAACTGAACTAGTGTTGGTCCTTACTCCATAGGAACCCACCGGAAGGCTACTTCTATTAATTTTCTGATAATCTAGTACTAAAGCTTAAATTGATCCCATGGATTTCATAATGGAAAGGGATGTGCAGTGCCATGATCAACAAGGGCACTACCGGGGGACCAATAGCTGAGCTCAAAGTGATTTAATGGTGCAACAAAAATGGTCCAGAGCTGCTCATGCGCTATTTAAGCAACGTTCTACCAACAAGGTCTGTTCAAAGAATTTGGCAGTTCTCTTTTGTGTAGAATTGTCATTGTAATTAGACAATACAAAAAAGCAAGACAATTTAGGAACATATGAGCAACTCTACAATATTATTGTATTTATGCGCATCAGTTTTGGCGTTAATTGTAGACATCTGACAATAGAACATGGTTTGTCTGAAAGCCTCTCATCCAAACAATCATAATCACAACTAGAACAAGCAAGTAAAAAAATATTACATAAAAAAAATGCCCTACTAAACTCAAAATGTAAATCACCATAAATGTGAAATATAATCAAGTTATCTTTTTCAGAAGATCCCAAGAAAGTCATGCATAATTATACCTTTATTCTTGATGGACTTCTGACTTCAAAAGAAGCAGATGCGCTGAAGGTGAAAGAGGCAAATGGACTGGAGAGAGTTGTAGAATTCACTATCTTCATACTTTTGGTGTCGATCTCTTGAGTTATCTGTTTAACTTTCAGCAATGGTGTAGCCCCAACAGCTAGAAGAGGTAAAAGCTCAGAAAATGCTGTATACCTAGAGTAACCAGTCCATAAATAGACAAGTGTCAGACGATAGTAGCCTGAATCCAAACATTGCAAATATTTGTACCTACTTGGAACTATGACGATGTCCTACATTTAGATAATTCAAAAACTAGTGCTTTTTATCTCTGGAAAGTTAGGCAGAAGGAATAAGTGCATTAGCAATAAGAAAGTTAAAACTTTACTAGCGACAGAGACTACATGAAGCAGTCTGGGGAACAAAACTGTTAACTTCAAGGTTTCAAAGCATGCAGCATGAATTTGTTAAGACACACAATGCTTTGCTAGACAGTGCTCAATAGCAGGATGGCAAATGCTTGCACCATGTCTTGATACTACAATTGCTCGCAGGCATTGCTAGCTGCAGCTTACACCAACATGGATACATGATGAAAGCTATGAGATATAATTACTGGTTTCAAGAACTAGGGCATACCGTAGGTGATGACTGTATGAAAACTTATACCCACCTATAGCATGCATACATGAGATTGTAGAGTGAAATAATCTACTTCGGAATTATACACGAGAAAAGAACCTAAGTGTAGTGTGCACTGCAATGGGGTACTTAGTCTCCATATGGCCCATTGAAATGGAATGCCATGTCTAAGGACCTAGTAATGCCATATAATTAAGCTAACATGCTATAATTTAAACAGCTGAATTCAATATAGAAAATCATTGAAATAATTATTGAAGCTTGACCAAATTACAATCTAAATCTAGAATAAATTCAAACTAACAATAAATCAAGCAATAAAAGGAACAGATCGACTCACAGAAGGATCCATTTCCCATCAAGAAGCTCCGGCGCCTCGGTCGGTGCCGGTGTCGGATTCTCCGCCTCGAGCTGGTTGACCAGCTCCAAGATCTCAGCCCTCGTATCTGCCGAAGCCCTAAATCCAAACTCCGTCCCGTAGATAGAATCGACAAGGCACTGCTTCAACTCCCCGAGCTTATCGGCCTCGGGCACCGGGCTACCATTGCCGGTCCAGAACCCTCCCTCTCCGGGCTCCCTTCCCCACTCGTCCTCGTCCTCGTCCTTCGGAGGATCAGCCGAAGAAGAAGGCGTCTCCGGCTCCGGTTCCCCCTTCTCGCCCCACTCATCAGCGATCGCCCCCGCGTTTCCCCCGATCCCCACGGGATCCCGCCCCCACTCGTCCTCGTCCTCGTCCTCGTCCTTGGGCGGATCCGCCTCCGACGGCTCCTCCGGCTCCGGCGGCGTCTTCTCGCCCCATTCGTCGGGGATTCCGGGCGCCTGGGCGGAGGGATCTTCGTCGGGGGGGCGTCGCGGGAACCGCTCCGGTCGGGAGGCGGCGGAGGGTGCGGAAAGGGAGAGGAGCCTAGGGTTTCGCGGGCGACGAGCGAGGAAGGGGAGGGATAGGATTTGGGGGTGGCGCGAGAGGGGGAGGAGGAGGCGATGGGGGTAAGGGTTTGGGGAGAAGAGGCAGGCGTGGGAGGAGGTCAAGAGACAAGCCATTGTTGTCGTTGAATCAGCGCCTCACGAGCGAGAGGGACTGAGGGAGCTAAAGAACGAAGGGAATGAACTCGCACCGAAGAATGTACACCACGAACCAAACCGAACCGATTCACTTCAAACTCTCGGTCTACGGTAACGTGATCCGGCCCAAAATATTACTAACTCAGCCCATATTGGCCTGGCCTTTTATCGGCCCCGTTAGTAAAGTAGGCAGCGAGAAGTCCACTTCACATTAGCGTCAAAAATACGGGACGTGAGGTGTTTCGGGTCCGGCCCAATGAGGTCCGTTAAACTGAGAATGGCCGGTGCCGAAGTTATTGTGTGCACCCGGTGTCTCCGTACATACCATGAACCACGCTCCTTTTTCTTTAATCAGTAGATGTGATGTGCAATCTCCAAGGAAAAAAAAAAAAGTATACTAGTAAAAATTTACACGTTTTGTGAGTTCATGACTTCATGTCAAATGGTATAAAAAACTGATGGTAATAGAGTAAGTGTTTTATTTATTTATTTATATATAAAGAAACTTATCTCTTAAAATTTCGCTTATTTGATATGTGGATATTTTTCTCAAATATTCTAGAACACATTCAAGTTTGATTTATAAATCCCTGATGCGGGATTTAGATGTGAGATGTACTTGAACACCCGGTGCAAGCAATAATTTGAACTTCGAATGTTGGCCCTAGTTGGCCAACAGATTTAAACAGACGAGCCCGTAATTCAACAGAAAAACCGATCCGAAGTCTCCAGCAGCGATCTATGATCTATCCATCTCCAATCTCCAATAATAATAATAAACCCCGCTCCATAAGAAGAGTTTAATATCAGAGGAGGCTCCTCATCTCACTGGCACAGTGTACCATCGCTACCATCAGAGCCGTCCATTCGACGTGTCTCCACCCCCCAAATTGCCCATCCCCAGCCGACGCTGCAATAGGCCGCGTAATCTCAACTCCNGTTATTGTGTGCACCCGGTGTCTCCGTACATACCATGAACCACGCTTCTTTTTCTTTAATCAGTAGATGTGATGTGCAATCTCCAAGGAAAAAAAAAAGAAGAAGGATACTAGTAAAAATTTACACGTTTTGTGAGTTCATGACTTCATATCAAATGGTATAAAAAACTGATGGTAATAGAGTAAGTGTTTTATTTATTTATTTATAAAGAAACTTATCTCTTAAAATTTCGCTTATTTGATATGTGGATATTTTTTTCTCAATATTCTAGAACACATTCAAGTTTGATTTATAAATCCCTGATGCGGGATTTAGATGTGAGATGTACTTGAACACCCGGTGCAAGCAACAATTTGAACTTCGAATGTTGGGCCTAGTTGGCCAACAGATTTAAACAGAAGAGCCCGTAATTCAACAGAAAAACCGATCCGAAGTCTCCAGCAGCGATCTATCATCTATCCATCTCCAATCTCCAAATCTCCAATAATAATAATAATAATAATAATAATAATAAACCCCGCTCCATAAGAAGAGTTTAATATCAGAGGAGGCTCCTCATCTCTCTGGCACAGTGTTCGATCGCTACCATCAGAGCCGTCCATTCGACGTGTCTCCACCCCCCAAATTGCCCATCCCCAACCGACGCTGCAATAGGCCGCGTAATCTCAACTCCGCCGTCTCCTTCCTCCCCGACAAATTCCCGTTCTCCGATACCCCACAAAAAAAAACATTAAAATAAAAAATATTTGTATAGTGTCGACCATCGAGGACGACGACGACGACGACGACGACGACGACGAAGCGATCGGTACCTTACCCCGTCCCTGTTCAAGTGAAACCCTAGAGGGTGGTGCTTTCGATCTGGGGATCGCGGCGCGAGATCGGGAGCCCTGGGGGCGAATCAATCGCGTCCTGCGGCGGCGGCGGCGGCGGCGGCGATCCCGCGCTCTGGCCCCTTCACCTTCCTCTGGAACCCTAAAGCCCGCCGCCCCACCTACCTCCTAGACTCCCTCCCCGCAATGGACTTCGTCAGCCGCCACGCCGCCGCCGCCGACAACCACCAGCCCCCTCCTCCCCCTCCCTCCGAGCCCTCCACCTCCCCCCGCGCCGCCGCGGGATCCTCCTCCTCCTCCTCCTCCGCCGCCGCCCCCGCCGTCGCCGAGGAGCCCGAGTACCTCGCCCGCTACTTGGTGGTGAAGCATTCATGGCGGGGGCGCTACAAGCGGATCCTCTGCATCTCCAGCTCCACGATCATCACACTGGACCCCACCACGCTGGCGGTGACCAACTCCTACGACGCCGCCCCCGACTTCGAGGGGGCGGCGCCGGTTCTCGGCCGCGGCGACGATGCGGGCGCGTTGGAGTTCACTCTCAGCGTCCGCACCGACGGCCGCGGCAAGTTCAAGGCGATCAAGTTCTCGTCGCGGCTTCGGGCGAGCATCCTCACAGAGCTGCATCGACTTCGCCGGGCCAAGCTCGGGCCCGTTATGGAGTTCCCCGTCCTCCACCTCCGCCGCAGGACCTCTGAGTGGGCCCCCTTCGTAAGCAGCCTCACCTCTTATCCTCGGTCAATCCTCATCCTGTTTCTTTCCAATTTTGTTAGTATACGTCCCCCCTTCAATTTCTCGTTGTGTAAATAGGTATGCGACGGTGGATCGCACTAGCTTTCGCTAATTTGAAATTCCTTTGGAATATGCGATGTTTGCGCTTTCGGACTTCCTTCCAAATTAAAAGGATGCATTTTTTGCTTGATGATTTAATTTACGATGGTGTTGTTGGCATTAATCTTTGTGCAGAAATTAAAAGTTACTTCTGTTGGCGTTGAACTTCTCGAAGGACTGTCCGGAGATCGGCGGTGGTGTCTGGATTTTAGAGACATGGATTCCCCTGCCATCATTCTTTTAGCTGACAGCTATGGAAAGAGGACTCCTGAAGGTGGAGGGTTTGTTCTCTGCCCTCTGTATGGAAGGAAAAGGAAAGCCTTCATGGCTTCCTCTGGGGCTACGAACACCGGAATTATTTCGTATTTGGTACTTCAGTCTCTCCTTGTTTGGTCTTACATAGCAGCAACCGGATCATTACTTGGTGTTGTTTTGTAATCATTTTCTATGCTCTTAATGTTCCAGACTAAAACCGCAAAATCTACAGTTGGATTGACTTTGTCTGTGGACAGCTCTCAGGCGATGACAGCGGCAGATTTTATTGCTAGCAGAGGTAAGTTTACATCAGAATTTCTGTCTATTTGGACTTATGTATTTGTTGTCCTTATGTTTGGGTTATTTTAGTTCCAGCTGAATTTAACTGATTGTTTTTTGAAGTGTTGAGAACTTGCACATTTTACTGATGCCGGTTGCTCTATTTCCTTCTATTTTGTTTTTGAAATCTATCGCTGATGTTAGTTTAACTTCTTCAATAGTTCATTACAATTTTCAGCAAAGGAGGCAGTTGGAGCGAATGAAACCCCATATGGAGGATGGTCTGTTATAAGGTTACGCCCTGCGGCTCATGGAACTGCTAACATTGAGAGCTTAAGTTTGGGAATTGGACCCAAGGGAGGACTTGGAGATCAAGGTGATGCTGTATCACGCCAACTAATTCTTACAAAGGTTTCACTTGTTGAGAGGCGGCCTGAAAATTATGAGGTAGCTACAATCTTGTCCTGCTTTCTGTTGAATGTAGTACAAACTAAGATGTCGTGATGTATTTTTTGGCTTTTCCTCAAATGTTCTTTGGCTGATAAAGAAGTGGTGTCCAGGCTGTTATTGTTCGACCTCTATCTGCTGTAAGTAGTCTTGTTCGATTTGCGGAAGAGCCACAAATGTTTGCTGTTGAATTCAATGATGGCTGCCCCATTCATGTAAGTCTCTGCTGAATATAATTTCACCATGTTACGGAGAAACTTCTTCTAATTCTGCAACTCTTAACTCCAGGTATATGCTAGTACTTCTCGTGATAGCTTGCTTGCAGCAGTTCGTGATGTTCTGCAAACTGAGGTTAGTTATTCATCTTTTTCTAAGAATGTTTTCTTGGAGAGGCAATCTTGCAGGCTTTATGCTTGAACATGAAATATGCATCCTGATATGTGCACACAGATATACTTATGTTAATCTTCTTTTCTTCTACTTGATGCAGGGTCAGTGCGCTGTACCAGTGCTCCCTAGGTTGACAATGCCCGGTCATCGCATTGATCCGCCTTGTGGAAGAGCATATCTTCAGATACATCAGCTTCCTCAACAGCGTTCTGTTGCTGATTTGGAGAGTGCAACAATGCATATTAAACATTTAGCTGCAGCTGCTAAAGATACTGTAGCTGAAGGAGGGTCAGTTCCAGGCTCAAGAGCAAGATTGTGGCGCCGAATAAGGGAATTTAATGCATGCATACCCTACAGTGGCATTCCTGTCAATATTGAGGTGCCCGAAGTCGTCTTGATGGCTTTAATCACAATGCTCCCCGCCACACCAAACCTTCCCCCAGAAGCGCCCCCACCTCCGCCCCCATCACCAAAAGCAGCGGCAACAGTGATGGGGTTCATTGCGTGTTTGCGTAGGTTACTTGCATCGAGAAATGCAGCATCTCATGTTATGTCTTTTCCTGCTGCCGTTGGGAGAATAATGGGGCTACTCAGAAATGGTTCAGAGGGAGTAGCGGCAGAGGCTGCAGGACTTGTAGCTATGCTCGTCGGTGGTGGTCCTGGCGATACTAGCATGTTGATGGATACAAAGGGGGAGGGGCATGCCACTTACATGCATACTAAGTCTGTCCTGTTTGCACATCAGGCCTACGTCACTATTATTGTTAATAGGCTGAAACCGACATCTGTCTCGCCTTTATTGTCAATGTCTGTCGTGGAGATCCTTGAAGCTATGCTTTGTGAGCCCCACGGTGAAACAACCCAACACACTACTTTTGTTGAGTTTCTACGCGAAGTTGCTGGCCTGCGGCGTCGCTTGTTCGCGTTGTTTGGGCACCCTGCTGAAAGTGTGAGAGAGACCGTGGCTGTTATTATGCGAACTATTGCGGAGGAAGATGCAATTGCAGCAGAATCCATGCGCGATGCTGCATTGAGAGATGGTGCTTTATTAAGACACTTGCTTCATGCTTTCTTTCTCCCCGCTGGCGAGCGCCGTGATGTTAGTCGGCAGCTTGTCGCCCTGTGGGCAGATTCTTATCAACCTGCCCTCGATTTGCTGTCACGAGTTCTTCCTCCTGGTCTTGTTGCTTATCTTCATACTCGTACGGATATAAACTCTGAAGATTCTCAGAATCAGTATGAAGAGGCACCATTAAGTAGAAGGCACCGACGCATACTGCAGCAGAGGAGGGTCCGGATTGGTAGAGGCATAACAAACCAGGAACATGGGATTCCTACTAATAACGTTGAAGATGGTGAATTTGCAAGGCATGCTGGTACCAGTGCTTACGGAGAGCCGGAAGCATATCAGAGACCTATTCAAGAGTCAAATGTATTTCCCTCTGCATTTCCAGGTATGAACCAGAATGCGGAACCTTCCCATGCACTTCTGCATAATGCTGCTTCTGGAGCTGTTGTCGCCGATAATGTTCAGCAAGCTGGTATCTCACAGATGTCGGGTCCTTGTTCTTCTGATTTAGTAGACTCTAAAGCTAGCCTTCATGGTTCTATGAATTCGGATCTTCCAGCCCCTGCTCAGGTTGTTGTGGAGAACACCCCTGTAGGATCTGGCAGGTTATTATGCAATTGGCAAGGATTTTGGAAAGCATTTGGGCTGGATCACAATCGAGCGGATTTAATCTGGAATGAACGTACCAGGCAAGAACTGAGAGAAGCTTTACACGCTGAAGTTCATAAACTAGATGTTGAGAAGGAAAGAACTGAGGACATTGTCCCTGGAAGTGCAATGCCTGAGGATGGTAGTGCCTATGATAATGCACCTCGGATATCTTGGAACTATGCTGAGTTTTCAGTTAGCTACCCTAGCTTATCAAAAGAAGTCTGTGTGGGCCAGTATTATTTGAGACTGCTGCTTGATAGTGGAAACAGCTGTCGTGCGCAGGATTTTCCATTGCGTGATCCAGCTGCATTTTTTAGAGCATTATATCATCGTTTCTTATGTGATGCAGACATAGGGCTTACTGTGGATGGTGCTATTCCTGATGAATTGGGTTTATCAGATGATTGGTGTGACATGGGGAGATTGGATGGCTTCGGTGGAGGTGGAGGGTCTGCAGTAAGAGAGCTTTGTGCAAGGGCAATGGCTATTGTTTATGAGCAGCATTATAAAACAATTGGACCTTTTGACGGTGCTGCTCATATTACAGTTCTTTTGGACAGAACAGATGATCGTGCATTGAGGCACCGTCTGCTTCTTTTACTAAAAGTACTTCCGCAATTGCATCTAATATGAAAATACAGCTACATTTGTTTTTTTTTTTTATGTAAAAAACACTTGTGTCTTCTTGGTCTTTCTTCTACTAGACTTGATTTTAAGTAAAGACTGAAATAGCTTCAAAAGATTCAGATGCTTTTCAGAATCTCTTTGCTCCATAATAACTGATTTATTCTGTTAGCTGCCTACTTAAGTTGGCTACTTGAATCGGTGAGTACTAAATTCTTTCTTCTTTCCCTCCCATTTTTGCAGGTCCTAATGAAAAATCTTTCCAATGTTGAAGCATGTGTTTTGGTTGGGGGTTGTGTTTTGGCTGTTGATCTTCTAACCGTTGCTCATGAAGCTTCTGAGAGGACTGCTATACCTTTGCAATCAAATCTGATTGCAGCTACAGCTTATATGGAACCACTAAAGGAATGGATGTACATTGACAAAGATGGTGAACAAGTTGGCCCTCTCGAAAAAGATGCTATCAGAAGATTATGGTCAAAGAAGGCCATTGATTGGACCACCAGATGTTGGGCCTTTGGAATGACTGACTGGAAAAGGCTGCGTGACATCCGTGAATTGCGTTGGGCATTGGCGAATCGAGTTCCTGTTTTAACCCCAATTCAGGTATCTTGCCATAAAATTACCATCATCTTATTTAGAACATAGATAGAAGTTGACAGGAAAGACAATTTATGATAATATAGTTCTAGCACCATTACTTAGGTAGCTTTTTAACCTGTAATATTTGCTTTCTTATAGTAATAGTCTATTTCCAGTTTTCTCCTTCTCCTTGAAGATTTTCATTGTTGGAAACTATGCTTTAGAGTTAGACCTTTGGTTGTAATTACTTCGCAGCAAGGTTTTAAGTGCCCGTCGGCACGGACCGTATCCACCGTGCCGTACCATGCCAACAAGATACCGGCACGATACAGACCCCGTGCCGATAGCACGGCTCAAAACCCTCTATTCTTTAAATTAGTAAGTAATTTTCTCAATAAAGTTCAAAAGATGTGATAAAAAGACATAATAAAAATGTTAGAATATTTTGTTGCTTAAGAAAATAAATATTTCATGCTATTATGTGTTGGCACACAAGAATTTTTTTGACCGGTACGCATCGGCACCGCTCGGCACGGCTGGACATGCACCGTGCCGTACTGTGCCAGCAAGTTTCCGGCACGACCCCGTGCCACGGCACTTAAATCCTTGCTTCGCAGATTTGTGATTGCATGTTAAAAAAGTTTCATATTCTTCCTCTCTACTTAAGCTCTATTTTTACAGGGATGATTGAGATTCTTATGGTTTTCTGCAATGTGTCAGCACTCTGTGGTATTTCATTTAAAGTAGATAAATGAATATCCAACAATGTGATTTTCTCCTGCATACTGAGTATACTTTAATTTGAATGCTTGGACTATTGAAACAAAGGAGTTCTGTATTCAGGTAGGCGAGGCTGCATTGTCTATATTACATACCATGGCATCTGCCCATTCTGATCTTGATGATGCGGGAGAGATTGTTACTCCAACACCAAGAGTGAAACGAATTTTATCCAGTCCTAGATGTCTTCCGCATGTTGCTCAGGTACTTTCGAGTCTACATAATTTACTATTTCTTCGAACTTGACAGATCTCTACTGGTGAAGTTGATCAGCCAGCTCAAGACATGGTGAAATAGTATTAGCATTGGTTCATCGTTGGTGCTCTTTAAGTATTATTGAAGTAAAAGGAACTGCAAACTTGACTGATTCACGTGATGATGAGAAATAGTTAATATCTTTTAATCACACCTACAGCTAGTATGCTAGTTAGACATCTTAGTCAGTTTCTTATTCTGTTTCGGCTTGTTAGTTGTGAAGAATAATTTATTTTGTTTCTCCTGCCCAATCCCTGAGTTGGTTACATACCAATGATAGCATGTACGGCAGGGCCTAATTTTTCACGCAACCTTGTTGAGTAGATGGCTCTTGTTGTTCTGAAGACTGACATGTATGGAGTGGGTGATTGGAGTGTACACTTTTGGCTCAGTATGACTAGACTATATATTTTGACCATACTGCCTTTTAATATTGGTATCTTCGATTGCTACTAATTTAGAAGGTTATGCAGTATAGTTTGAACTCATTTGGTGGATTTTTTTAAAAAACTTTTGTTTCAGTACAACAGAGAAAAAGGTATGGTCTATGTAAATATTGCGACCTCCCTACTGCAGCCGATTTAAGACCCTTGGATGGAAATTTTGAGCTCTAGGATGTGCTTGTTGTACTGAAGCATTTCTCATTTTGTTTTCTTTTCTAATGGTGTCCTGTTTTCCTGGTTAAGTCTTGTTATCATGGATGCTGTCTTTGATAATGAAATGCCCTGAAATTTTGTTACTGAAAATTAAATAAGAGAAGGCAGACTGCTGCTGATGCACCAGTGCGTTGTAAAAATATTTCAGGCTATGCTTACTGGGGAGCCAAGCATTGTAGAAGCTGCTGCTGCTTTGCTCAAGTCCATTGTTACCAGAAACCCTAAGGCAATGATTCGGCTATACAGCACGGGTGCCTTCTACTTTGCCCTAGCCTACGCTGGCTCTAACCTGCTTACCATTGCACAACTTTTTGCGGTAACTCATGTTCATCAAGCATTTCATGGTGGTGAAGAGGCTGCAGTCTCCTCGTCGTTGCCCCTGGCAAAGCGCAGCGTATTAGGTGGACTCCTTCCTGAATCGTTGTTGTATGTGCTGGAGCGCAGTGGGCCTGCAGCTTTTGCTGCAGCGATGGTATCTGATTCTGATACACCAGAAATCATTTGGACACATAAGATGCGAGCAGAACATTTGATTCGTCAGGTATTTCTACCCAAGGTCTTTAATATCTGTTTGGCCTGGCTTCTGGAACAGCTGCCAACTATTTTGGCAGACGTAAGTCTAGAGTTTTTGCTATGGTAGGAAGATGAATTGAGACCCAAAAGCAGAAGCTCAATTTAAAGCTTCTACTTCTGCTGCAGTGGGAAGATTTTGAGGGGATTTTAATGAACAGGCTGTTAGAGCTTTTTCAACCTGCTCATCTCGACCAATCATTTCTAAACAAGTCCCAGCCAAGCCCAACGGGCTCTAGAATAGAGTATTGTGCTTCAAGTATTTGTATAGCAATTCTTCTTATCTATTTTGACCATGGCACTAAAGTTGTCTGATTGTCGAATTCCTTTTGTGGCTTTCAATCTTTGTCAGGTTCTTCAGCACCTCGGCGATTTCCCTCAGAAATTATCACAGCACTGCCATTCATTGTATGATTATGCTCCTATGCCTCCAGTTACTTATCCAAATTTGAAGGATGAAATGTGGTGTCATCGTTATTACCTTCGAAACTTATGTGACGAGATAAGGTTTCCAAACTGGCCCATTGTCGAACATGTAGAATTTCTGCAGTCCTTGCTGGCAATGTGGCGTGAAGAATTAACTCGACGGCCGATGGATCTTTCTGAAGAAGAAGCTTGCAAGATATTGGAGATCTCTCTAGATGATATCGTAATTAGCGAGAATGGTGGTGGGACACAAATGTCAGAGATCAATGGGACAAATTCTAACACGTCTAAGCGCATTGAAAACATTGATGAAGAAAAGCTTAAACGTCAGTATCGAAAACTGGCAATTAGGTACCATCCTGACAAGAATCCTGAAGGGAGGGAGAAGTTTGTAGCTGTACAGAAGGCTTATGAGAGGTTGCAGGTACCTTTCGTTTTGTGCCATCTCTAATTCCTTTTTTTGCTCATTTTTGTCACTTTTTGAGTATTGCCATTTTCTACTGTGTGTAGATGATCATATAGTTACAAATTACTACATAGTAAGTTTGCCCTCAATATGGTATTTTGGATAATATTTTTTCAATTGCTATTATCATTTCGAGTTTACACAGTAGAACTGTTTGACAGTCATGTCAACTAGAACATGTTAGCTAAGCTGATAAGTGCTTCTAGTGTTTATTGGTTTTCGAATTACCTTAGCGCAGAATGAAATATAAGAAGGCGAATGCTAGACCTTGAATAATATATAAACAAATACCAGAGTGTTTTGGGAACAACATTTTCAGAAATTATTGTTCTTAAGAGGGAGATGTTGAAATGCTAATTGTATTAAATATAAGAGAAAACAAGAACTAAGTTTTTTTGTAGTAAATAATGTTGCCTTTGAAAGGGGAAGATTTCATAGTTTGAATATATTCTTTTTCTTAGAGTTTTGCAAGTTTTAAGACATTTAGGAGTTATTCGACAGACATCTGTATAGTCAATACTATATTTTTAGGACTCGAAGCTTTTGTGATTGTTCCCGTAGCAGATGCTATTGTAACATTGTAATTTTTTTTAGAATCCCTGCTATATCTGTATTATATAGCCACAGCTAACAAAATCTTCACATCATATGTACCATTGGGAGTTTATAGTTCTTAGTAAATGGAGTCTACATACTTGTATACTGAAGTCATTGCTTATACCAGTGAATATTGGTAAATAATTGATGTAACTGCTATATACCCATGTATTATGAAGTGTTTATTCTCTGCGTATGCAGGCAACCATGCAAGGATTGCAAGGGCCACAAGTTTGGAGATTGCTGCTCCTATTGAAAGGGCAATGTATCTTGTACAGGAGATATGGGGATGTCTTGGAGCCTTTCAAATATGCTGGCTATCCAATGTTGCTTAATGCTGTCACTGTGGATAAGGATGATAACAATTTCCTTTCATCTGATAGGGTCCCTCTTCTAATTGCGGCATCAGAGCTAATATGGCTGACGTAATCTAATTTTACTCCCTTTTTTTTTGCCTTTTGCTATATTTGATTTATCTTTGACAAATTTATAAACTAAACCAGCCTTTACATGTATTGCCCATGCCATCTTTCCCCTCAGATGCGCATCCTCTTCATTGAATGGTGAAGAACTGATCCGAGATGGCGGGATACCTCTATTGGCTACTCTTCTTTCTCGCTGCATGTGTGTGGTTCAGCCTACAACTCCTGCAAATGAACCTGCTGCGATTATTGTTACGAATGTTATGCGCACATTCGCAGTTTTAAGTCAGTTTGAAACGGCAAGAGCTGAGATGCTAAATTTTGGGGGACTTATTGAGGACATTGTGCATTCTACAGAGCTAGAGCTTGTTCCATCTGCAGTTGATGCTGCCCTTCAGACAGCGGCCCATGTTTCTGTATCATCTGAATCGCAAGATGCCCTATTATCAGCTGGCTTTTTGTGGTAATTTTGATAGCTTTTGTAATAGATGGGTAGAGCAGGATAAAATTTGCAAATTTGAACGTTAAAGTTAGATTCTATTGGACCTAATTAGATATAAAAATGGTCTCTTTGCAGGTATACGTTGCCTCTTCTGCTTCAATATGATTCAACAGCAGATGAGAATGATGCAAATGAAGCACATGGTGTTGGTGCAAGTGTGCAGATAGCTAAAAACCTGCATGCTGTGCGTGCAACTCAGGCTCTGTCAAGGCTGTGTGGTACCTCCAAGGATGGAATTTCAACCCCTTGCAATGAAACAGCTGCTATTGCACTCAGATCTTTGCTTACACCTAAGCTTGTTGATTTGCTGAAAAACCAGCCGCCGAAAGATCTATTGTCCAATCTAAATGCAAACTTGGAGTCGCCAGAGGTATTTTTATGGTTCATCTATTTTGTAGCAATGCTTTCTTTGGGTGTTTAATATATTCCTTCTTATCTTGCGACAGTATATTATAAGGCCTGACTTGAGTGCTGCTTTTTTTTTGTGAATGCAGATCATATGGAACTCTTCCACCAGAGCAGAACTACTCAAATTTGTGGATCAGCAGCGCGCCAGTCAAAACCCTGATGGCTCTTATGATTTAGCAGAGTCACATTCCTTTGCTTACGAAGCATTATCTAGAGAGTTGCATGTGGGTAATGTGTACTTAAGGGTTTACAACAATCAACCAGACCACGAGATAAGTGCGCCGGAAGCTTTTTGTGTGGCTCTCCTTAAATTTATATCAGAGCTGGTGCATAAATGGACTGCATCAAATTTTGATTTGCAAAGTATGGTCGATGAAAATGGTACGTCTATAAATACGTCAGAAATTCAAGATGACACAGTTAGTAGACAAAGTGATGAAATTAAAGGAGACGATTCATCCAATGTCTCCAATAAAGAAGAAATGATCAATGAAGATGCTGAACTGATCAAGAACCTTCGAATTGGATTGACATCACTGCAGGTATGTTAGTGGCTTTCACAGTTTTATTGATCCTTATGAATTCTTAAACATTAATTCTTTTCTGACCATTTGCTACAGAATTTACTAAGAAGCAACCCCACTGTGGCGGCTGTTTTTTCTACCAAAGAGCAGCTCGTGCCTATTTTTGAGTGCCTTGCCCTGCCTGTACCAGCTGAAAGCAACATCTCACAACTCTGTCTTAATGCTCTTTCCCTTTTGACAACATATGCCCCTTGTCTAGAGGCTATGGTTGCGGAAAGGTCCAGCCTCATCTTATTGTTTCAGATACTCCACTCTAATCCGGCTTGCAGGGAAGGGGCCCTTGCTGTCCTCTATTCCTTGGCAAGCACCCCAGAGCTGGCATGGGCTGCTGCCAAGCATGGTGGAGTCGTTTACATTCTTGAGCTCATTTTACCACTCCAAGGTATCCCATGTTTCTTTGTAGAAGTTCTATTATCTACTATAATTGTTGCTTATGTATTCTCCTGTTTATGTTTGCATATTTCTTCCATATAGTCTGAATATTTCCATATTGTGGAAGGCCACTGAATAAATAACCTTGGTAAAGATGCACTTACAAATCACACTTGAACTATTGCACATATTGAAATGAGCTCCCTAAATTTGTGATTTTATATTATAACCTAATATTTCTTTACACTTGATTTTGGAAATTCTGTCAAGTTCTGTTAGAACTAAACAATTTCCATCCATTTAAAGTTGAAGTTTCCTTTTCAAAGTATGTTGTAGTTCAGATAAGATCTCTTCATATTTACCACAAACCTTCATTATGTTGTTGTATCACTTTTACCTTTTACTATAGACTATCTATTGCAGTAGGACATAGTACTGATTGAAGTTCTACTTTGCAGAAGAAATCCCTCTTCAGCAAAGAGCTGCTGCTGCCTCCTTGTTGGGCAAGCTTGTTGGACAGCCAATGCATGGCCCTAGAGTGGCAATTACACTTGCAAGATTTCTGCCAGATGGCTTGGTATCTGCTATTAGGGACGGACCCGGTGAAGCAGTAGTTTCAGCTCTTGAACAAACAACTGAAACACCAGAACTTGTGTGGACCCCGGCAATGGCCGCATCTCTCTCTGCACAGTTGTCAACCATGGCCGCCGACCTTTATCGGGAGCAGATGAAAGGGCGGGTTGTCGACTGGGATATACCTGAACAGGCATCTGGCCAGCATGTTATGAAAGACGAGCCACAGGTAGATTTTACTCTGTTATTATCTAATATTACGCAACCCCTCAAAATACAAAAATTTGTGCGTACCTCTCTAAATCACAATTGCACCTACCTTATATACCCCTTCCTGCATATGATGTCAACTGATGTTTACTTGACTACATCTAACCTTGGATGCATTAATTAAGGCTTTTGAATGACAAAATTGTCTTCCTTTTGCATTAATACCACACGAATGAATGGAAATCAATCAGTAGGTGCCAAGACTTTTGCCAACATTAACATTTCATGAGTTTCTGCTATATTTCAACTCTGCAACGGGAAGTTGAGCAGATAGGCTAGACAAACGTAATTTGTTTTTAGTGTGGAGGCATAAGTTTTCACATTAGAGACCGGGATAACATTCAAATGCACGTATTTTGAAGGGTAAATATGCAAAAAAGCTTTTTATATGTTATGTCAAAATCCAGTCTATCTTCCGCATAAATATCTAAATACTGCCAAACTTGCAGGTTGGTGGGATTTATGTGAGGCTGTTCTTAAAGGACCCTAAGTTCCCATTAAGAAACCCTAAAAGATTCTTGGAAGGACTGTTGGATCAATATGTCACCTCAATTGCTGCCACACATTATGAAATACAAGCCGTTGATCCTGAACTTCCTTTGCTTCTGTCTGCTGCACTTGTTTCTCTGTTGCGGGTGCACCCTGCCCTCGCAGACCATGTCGGTTATCTAGGTTATGTGCCAAAATTAGTTGCCGCCATGGCTTATGAAGGGAGGCGTGAAACAATGGCGTCTGGAGAGGTCAAAGGCGGAAGTCATGTCCATTCAGATCAAGCTGAAGATGATAATGATGGTTCGGCCTGCTCTGCTGGACAGACCCCGCAAGAACGTGTGCGCCTTAGTTGTTTACGAGTGCTACATCAGCTAGCTTCTAGTACTACTTGTGCTGAAGCTATGGCTGCCACAAGTGCAGGAACACCTCAGGTATTGTATTAGAAATGCACATAGTTTTTCTGTAGGAAAGACATTTTGGATGCTTTGTAGTTTATATATATGATTTGCCAGCTGTTTATTGCTGAATAAGTTAGGTGCCTATCTACTTGGAAAATTCAGATAAGCAGCTTATACTGCTATACCTTTTTTCTGTCGTCTAATTTAGGTTATCTCTTCCAATTTTATTCCAGGTTGTGCCATTGCTTATGAAAGCGATTGGATGGCAAGGAGGAAGCATTCTAGCTTTGGAGACACTAAAGCGTGTTGTTGTTGCTGGTAACCGGGCTAGAGATGCACTTGTTGCACAAGGATTAAAGTAAGAGGCACTTAGTTTGTACATTGAGAATAAAAAAAATCATGCAAATGAGTATTACTAGTTTCTTAAGAGAGTGTTGTCTTACTTGCATTCTGTCTCTTAATATCTTTCCCTAATATCAAAAGATGACAAAGCTTTGTGTTTCATTTCTGGTATTAAACAAAATAGGGTTGGTCTTGTTGAAGTGCTGCTTGGCATTCTTGATTGGAGAGCTGGAGGAAGACATGGGATCTGCACACAAATGAAATGGAATGAGTCTGAGGCTTCAATTGGACGTGTACTTGCTGTAGAGGTAGGCTTTTCTTTTCTGGAAAAATCGCTAGAATCATGTTTTTTCTGAATAATTATAGAAGTACATTAAATGCTTGAATAATGAAGGTAGTGAACTCCCAAAAGCATCTTTCCATGGGAACAATAATTAGGTTTTCTTTACAGTACCATACATTAGTATAGGCTTGATAGATAAAGGTCGTGTTAGTTTTATCTGTTAATATACAATTAGCTAAAGTTTGTAGAGAATAAAAATATGATGACCCAAAAATTCCATTTTAAGGCTGTTGCAGTTTTTTCATTTGTTGGGGATACATGTTCTTATTCCACCTAGCAAGCCATTCTGGTACACAGGCATGTTAGATGATTCTCAACTTTTCAGCGGTCGAGCCAAGCCACTGTTTCCCACTGGGAGTATGAAATCCCGTATGCTTGAGAGGGGAAAAAATTTTAGCAGCTTCCCAGTGGGAGTATGAAATCCCGTATGCTTGAGAGGGGGAAAAATCTTATCAGCTAGGTGTAGGTTATTGGACATGGAAAGCTGCAAACCAAGCCAATAATAGAGTAAATTCCTCCATAATAGGCAGTTAATGAGATTATTCTAAATTGCATCAGTTAAAACTCTTTCGTTTTTCATGTTGAAAGAGTCTTCCGGGAAGCATTTACCTGCAATGATTTGGTGAAATCATAATTTCAAGCTTCTGTTTGCTTCTTTCACCCAGGTATTGCATGCCTTTGCAACTGACGGTGCCCATTGTGCTAAAGTTCGTGAGATATTGAATGCTTCTAATGTAAGTTTCAAATTTTCAATCTTCTTGCTCATTCATGAAAGTGTAAAGTGTATGTATAGTCCATGCACTTTCCTGATGTGGCGATATGCTTCCTGAAATTTTTTACTTAAAACACCTTAGACCTTAAACTGTCAAATGACGGTCAAGATGGAATTGCAATAGACGTGAAAGTTAGGGAAGTAAAATGTTTATAGTAAGAAATAAGTTGCAATATCGGGATTGTACTGAGATTATTCATACGCTTTACATTTCAATGAAATCTGGCATTTGTTTTGGTCAGCACGTGCAATCTTCGTACAATTAAATCGGCGGTTAATCTTTGACAGGTGTGGAGTGCTTACAAAGATCAGAAGCACGATCTCTTCCTTCCTTCCAATGCACAATCGTCAGCAGCTGGTGTTGCTGGGCTCATAGAGAGCTCGTCGTCGAGGCTCCCATATGCTCTCACTGCTCCACCCCCGCAGCCCCAGTTGGTTAGGCTGCCTTCTTCTGCAGCTCCTGCTTCAGCAACTGTAAGCTCAAATGGAAGGCCTAACAATAAGCAACTATAGCAAGATTTTTTTTCTTCTTTTTTCGGCACATTGGTCCGAATATGTGAATACAATGCGGCGCCCTCTACAGCTGATCAAATAGTATATATATTATAATGTACAGTTTTGCTCTCGATTTCATAGAGGTTGAGTTTGGGTTCGTTTATTTATTAATCGGGTATAGCCCGGACTTTTTTAAGTGTGGGCGGGTGCTTGTATCATATCCTGTCAATAGCTTTTCCAAATAAGTTCTCCTGTGTTGGGTTGCAAATTTATGGGTATTGGCGAGTCTGTATCTACTCATTTTGCTTTTTTTTTTTTTTTTGATCCATTTTGTTTCCGAAACATTAATATCATGCACCTCTTTATTGCAAAGGGAAAATCAGGCCTAAGGAATGATGGAATATTTGTGAGACCTGTTACCGTGATTACATGTTTGGTGCTGTTTTTTTTTCCTCGATCTTTTATGTTGCCTTTTTAAAATTGTGCTATTTAAAAATGCCAAGGACTTAACTCAGACCAACAAAAAGTCACTTGTCCTATAACCGTGTCATTGCTGGATACTGGGTGGTGGAAACTCAAAGCTGATTCACCACCCTTAGATTGGCCAACCATCACATGGGGAAGAAGTTGATAAAATACTTCTTTCTCAAGTTGTAAACATATGCTGTTGGCGATTATAGCTGAAAAAGAAATGCTCTCAACTCTCAAACTGGAAAGGCTCATAGATTTACCCAACAACTAAAAGCAGCAGCTTTATTCATCAACAGAATCACAAAAGAAATGGAAATCATCAAATTTAACCCTAATAAGAAATAACAGAAACTAAACAACAAAGCGGAAGAACAAAACCGAGAACAATTTGGTGTCAAGGAGAGACAACCATGATGATAACAATTGAAAATGAGCAGCAACACAACAGTCTCTCAACTGTCTTTTTGTCAAGATTCATCATCTTCCTCGTGGAAGCGCAGATGCTTCCCTTCTGGCGCCGGCAATCCCTTCAGAAATAAAACCCCGGGCGAGACCGCCGCCGCCATCTCCTCAGCCTTCACAGCTTCCTCCTCTCCTTCAATCTCATCATCGCTGTTGTACACGAACCGCGTGTGCTTCCCTTTGAACTCCGGCAATCCCACCGCCTCGTCCGCCACTGACATCTTCCTCATACCCTCGCAAAGATCGGCACAAGGATCTTCACCTTCTCCATCTTCATTTTCATCAAAATAGGCCTCATCCTCTTCTTCTCCGTACCCTTCAAATAGCTCATCCGCTTCGCCCTCATAATCCTCTTCATGGGCGCTCGCATTCGCCTGAATTGACCACAGAGAAGAGCTGTCGTCATCCGTCGACAACTTCTCTGCGCAGCCGCCGCTGCTTTCACTTCCTTGGAAAGTTAGCGACGAAGAGATTGCCGAGCCCTCGGAGGCTCCAGATTTGCTCGGCGAGTCGAACAGCAACGCGCGGTTGAGGACGCATTCTTGAGGCTCCTCTTGATTCCGAGACGAAACAACCTGATAAAACGAAAGAAACCCAAATCAATGTTACGCATATCAAAATCGGAACTTTTCTTAGAAAATAGAGACAAAAGGACCAAATCTTTTCAGTAAGAAATCTTACAAACCTGCTGAGAGATTGTTACCGTTGGACCTTCTTCCTTGAAGGTCGAAACGCTCGCAATCTGCGGGGTATTGGCGGGAGTCGGAGCGAGGAGCTGGGCCGGGGACCTCGAGATTCCCGCGAGGGTGGGGAAGCGTGGGATTTGAAGGATGGAAGAGGGCTTATACGCAAAATCACCTTCCTCCTCCACCTTCTGTAACAATGTCTTCACCTGGCCCCTGAGAATGGCCTCGCCCGAACCGGGGGTCCGCCTCACCCGAACCCGGCTCTTGAGAGAAGACGAAGAAGACGAGGGGGTCTTCTCCACCGCCGCGAGACCGACGATGGGGGAATCGTTCGTGATGTCGAGGAGCGGGGCCCTGTCGGCATTGGCGCCGCCGCCGTTCTTTCTCGGTCTCGAGTGGAGATCTTCTTGTTGCTTGCTCTTTTCTGGATTGAGAAAACACCCGGGTTAGCGAATTGGGAAGAGGGTCGGCGGGATCAAACATCAACTTTGTTATCGTGAAAAGGAGAGGTGGGGTTTCTGCTTACGGGAGGAGGCGGCGGTGGAGGCGGAGGTTTGCGATCTCGTAACTCTTCTCGTGGATGATGGGGTCTCCATTACGGTTTAAGCAAGAGAAAAGGAACCTAAAGAAACAAAACCCCAATACAAGGAACGAATGAGCTAGAGAGAGAGAGAGAGAGAGAGAGAGAGAGAGAGAGAGAGAGAGAGAGGTTCCTCACCGGAAAAAACTGAGAGGTTTTTGGCCTAGAACTAGTTCTTCTGAGTTGCAAAGGGATGGCGAGAAAGAGAGGGAGAGAAGAGAAGGGGAAAGAATGGATGGGGAAGGGGGGTGGAAGGGTGGGGGGGTGATTTAAAGATTTGAATTGGGGGAACTCCAACGGTAATATGACCGTTGCGGTGTAGGATGAAGCAGGATCCCTAATCCGTGATTACCAGAAGAGGATGTCATTTACTTCTTATCTTTTCTTTTCTTTTTTTTAATTCCCGTCCCCGAAACTAGCCGTTGAGTGGGTAGAGTATCGAGGCAGTGAAGAACCATGTCTTCAAAGGGTACCCGATAATGTCCCCTGTTCATATAAATATACCCTATAACTAGTTATGGGGGTTAAGGGGAGTCTCCACGGGTACGCCTAGCAATGTTCTTATAGCAAACTAAGCTGGGCCGTGTGGGCCGGGGATGAAGAGTTGGGCTGCAGCAAAGGGCCCAACCTTGTTAACAACTTCTTAAGCTCATTAATGGGCTTTATAAGACAACTAAAGGAGGTTGGTTTTATGCGGGTGAGGACAAGATGCACCACGTAAGGTGAGAAAATGTAGTAGCAAGTAAATAATTTTTTCACTTGCGTACATGATAACATATTATGCAAATTGCACTCAGTTGCTTAAAAATATAATTTTTTTTAAATCCCACGGAAATGAGATAAGCATATCTCTACATCTCTCCACCCAAACTACAACTTCACCCGATCGTTTATTACTTAGTGGACTCTTGGAAGAATAGGAGTTAGAATACTAAAGCCATAGGCTTGATCCCAATTTGTTAGGAATCTTGCTAAGCTTGAGAAGTGATATATATATATATATATATATATATATATATATATATATATATATAATGTCTCGACCTAACCAACCCAAGAAACTTTATGCAAGTGTGAGTTTAGTATCTTACACTTTTATAAAAGGAAGAATTAGAAGAGTCAAGGATGCGGACGATTCATGTTTAATGATAAAATAAAAAAACTTACACTATTTTCTGTTCTGACGCAGAGACTCGTAAGATAAAAAAGTATCTTTTTTAACTAATATTTTGTAGACACATAGGTTAAGTTGGATGCCTAGAATTGACTATTAGAAACATGCAGGTGCAGTAGGAAAATGGTGCACCTATCAAAAGTATTTGGTTAGGAAGATGTATGAGATATGATTCAAACTAAGCTTTATCTTAGCATCATAATTGAGAAATTAATAGAGGTAGGAGATAATTAAACAGTCTACGTGATTCATTATCTTTAAGGATGCATGGTGGTTGTCTAACAAACAACTAAAATTGCGAAAGAAAGTAAATTGATTTGCAGTGAATCATTTAAGCTATGTCAACATCAGTATACCTAAAAATAAATTGTGGATGGTACATGACAGCTAATAAAGGAGTGAGTCTTTTAGTGGTAACTAAAGAATTAAATACACGAACATTTCTTCATGCAAACTACCCTAAAGTATAACGGATGCTTTTTTGTGGTTATATTATAGACATGAAAGATGACTCAATAGTCACTAAACAATAGTACATTTGCTTCAGAGCAGACTTTTTTTTTTTTAATCCCATCTGTAAGACTATAACTATGCTCTTTGAAGAATGAGAAATGCTACATCTAAAACCCAATGAAGGGTTTTAGGATAACTACTCTTAAATCAAAAATTATAATCCTATTTTTTTATGGTTTAAAAAAGTTACTATTTGGATTGCAGTAATAAAGAAGGAAAAGTAATAAGACTGGTGGTGAAATATAAGTTTTTAAATAATAAAATTGTAAGATGATAAGCGAAAAATGATTGCCGGGCTGTCATTGCCCAGACGAATTTCTTATTTTCTTTTATAACTAATTCTGATTAGATAGTAAAACTTGAGCTGGCTTTTCCATCTCTTCATGGTTATTCCTCAAAAAATTCACTCTCTTTGTCTGACATATTTTTTCATAGTATCTTGCAACTTACACAGAGAAAAGGATATGATCCTCTAGCCACCCATTCTTTTACTTTTTTGGTGGGTGGGGTTTAAACTTTGTCCATCTTTGCATCGTAAACTACTTTTATAATTAGAGAGAGAGAGAGAGAGAAAAAAAAAAAGAAAGAAAAAGAAGTGATTCTTTAGCCACCCTTATCCTTTCTTCTACTTTTTTTTTGAGGGGTGGGATTTAAAACGTGGACACCTTTGCATCATAAATTAACCATTTGTTTTTTTTTTTGAGAGAGATAGATAACACGCTATCTGTTTTATTTATTTTATGTAGAAATAAATTTAGCTTGAAATGTGAATCAACTAGGATTCGAACTTAGGTCTCAGGTACCAATCACCAACCCTTTGCCGCTTGCTTTAGGAATAGTCGGTAAATTAACCATTTTTTGATAGAAGATAGAAGTCCTTTTACCGAAAAAAAAAAAAAAAAAAAAAAAAAGCCATTAATTTATTGGTTCCTTGTAATCAATGCTATTCCTCCCTTCACTTCAAAAATACTAGCATATCTGTATTCCTGCGCCCACTACTCGATCAATCTTTAAGAAAGAAACACCACACCAAATTTTAAAAAAAGGTGCTTAATTATTAGGTGCATGAATTAAAAACTAAGCCCATTCTTTATTTATATAAACAAATCCACCTGACGAGAGAAGAGCCCAAACACCTGTGAACCCAACCACCCCCCACTTTTACATACATCAAATCCTCCACCAAACGCCCACCCACTGAAAAGAATCAATTGAATTTACCAAACCGTAAAAGACAAAATAAAAAAAAAAAAAAGAAGAAAAGAAAACAAACACACAAGAAGCGCCCACCAATCCAATCCCTATGCTTTCTATTTTTAAGTATCCAATAGATATACAAAGATTTTTGAGTACGAGAGGCAGATATTGGACCAAAACCAATTACAGCCACAGTACCGTTGTGCTTGCCCAGTAATATACCCGGAAACTGGTTAGGCTTCCACTGGGCCCCGGGACGAGCTCCGGCTCGACCGGCGTTTCGACCGGCGGCGCGGGGTCACGTACTTGGACTCCCCCCAATCCCAAAACCTCTCCTTCTCCGACGGCGAGTTATCGCACTCGGGGAAAGTGGACGAATACCGAACCGTGTCGTAGCAGATGGTGTAGGTCATATAGTGCTCCCTGAACCGGCGCATGGCGGCGCGTTTTTTGGGGTCCATTGCGGCGTAGTCGGCCGTTAGGATCTCCACCTCGGACTCCGCGCAGTCCTCGGCCGACGGCGGTTGTTGAATGTCGCCGACGCGGCACCCGCGAAGGATGAGGTCGGAGAATTCGGCCGTGAAGGGGGAGTACTTGTAGTTGATCTTGTGCTTGCCGCCCTCGGTAGCCCACGCCGATCCGTCCCAGATGGTGGCGTACACCGACATCGGCTTCGACGGGTAGTCGTCGCCCATTGCCTCCGTTCGGACCACTTCTCTTATCGGAATGTCATCGATGTAGAATCTGCAAAAGCGACGGGAATTGAGGACACAATTTTGGTTACGTAAGATCCTTTTTTTCTTTTTTCTTTTTTTTTGTTTTTTTGTTCTCAGGATGCATTTGAACAGCAAAGATATGGTAACAGTTAAGCTATAAATGGGCGCTCCAAATTAAAGGATCCAGCTAGTGTACGTTCTTTCACCATCAGCAATGAACATAAAAGATTAGAAGTTGTTACAACACCATAATTATTACTCTGCGCGCATGAACATGAAGCTACGGGAGAGATGATGATTTACGTACTCTATTAAATTATCGATTTAAAAGTTAATTAGAACGGATTGTCGTACCATATTAGAGTAAAAAGAAAAAAGGAAATGGTACTGATCATCTATCAATCTTAATCCGTACATGATGTAATTCGCGGTCCACAGGATGGAGTAGCGATGAGCCTCCTCCGTGGGATCGAACGGGAGGAGGTACCGCTCCTCGCGGCCGCGGCTGGTGCTCCCATTGCCATACACATTGGTTTGCACTCTCCACTCCTTCCCTCTCAGGTTGCCCAAAAACTCGAAATCTAACTCGTCGTGCGTCTTCTCGAAAACATCGCCATTCGATAGCTGCATCATATCATATATAATTAATCAAACCAGGATCAACTAAATATCATCAGAAAACCAATCATGTGCTCAATAATTATACTCATTGACCTAGAATAATTAAATTACAAGCTTCATACGAACAAAGGCATGTGCATTTTGGAGCTGCCCACTATAGTAAGTAAAGTAGGGACGTCCTAAACAAACATGCTTCATGGGGAAACAAGGATATTATTTATTTATTTATTTATTTATCGCTTCGCATACTATATATATGCTTTGGTTATGTAAGTACTGTGTTAATAAAAGTCCACAGTATGTAAGCATACTAAATTTAAATATTTATTGGACACTAATTTATTGATGTGCAGTTTCTACCTCAAATAATATTTTAATGCTATTAAATGAAAGGAAGAAGTATTGGATACGCCTTCAATTGCGTGCCTTCGGAAAATTATAAAGTTGGATGAATCTAATGATGAAACATATATTTATATGGCGTATCCACCACCAAATAACCAAATAATTAAATTGCAATTAAAATTGGCAACAAATTAAAAATCATACGCGGAGCCTTTTTATTTGCTTAATGTATTAGGAATTTTTAATCTAACTTGTTAGCGTATAATTAAAAATATTCAAATATATATATATACACATATATAGAGCATATCCACTACCAAATAATCAAATAATTAAATTGTAATAAAATTGGCAACAAATTAAAAATCACACGCGCAGTCTTTTTCCTTGCTTAACGTATTAAGAATTTTTAATCTAATTTATTAGCATATAATTGAAAAAATTCAATAATTTGACCGGGTAGACGTGTCGAGAAAGAAAAGGTTAGACTAATCTTTAGTTATTAAAATTGAGCATGATAATATCTATTAATTACTTTAATTAAACTCCTTTCATCAGGAAATCTATTATTTTAGAACAAAATTGTCTACTAAAAAAATAGAATTACTTAATTTGAAACAATAAATAAATATTAGAACAAATTCAACTACAAAACGTTCAAAATTGTGGACTGAAGTTAAAAATTATGTAAAGAGTTAGAACGAAGGAGAGATTAATTGGGAATAATAATAATCAAAACGCGCATGGTAATCGAAGAAGAGCAACGGATTCATGTTAAATGACCAAATTGCCCCTACTATTCCATCTAATTTACGAGGCACCCTCGTACTAAGTTTCTCTGCATCAGGGTTAGAGGAGGAAAACGCAACGCAGTGATTCGATAGAGCAAGAGCGTGTGCGATCACTCACGTAGAAGGCGACGACGACCCCGGCGGTGTGATCGGAGGGGAGCTTGATCGAGGCGCTGAAGAAGCCGTGTTGGTAGTAATCGGAGGAGATGAATCCCGACCCTAATTTCATTTTAATCCCACCAAAAATTTTCAAAAAAAACGGAATCAAGTCAATACGAATTCGATCGAACCGAAGAAGACGAAGAGGAGATTAGGGTTTGAGCATCAATCACCGGAGTAGCGATTGAGCTTGAGGCGAACGCTCCTCCCATCAGGGTATCGGATTAGGTTCCCGTCGCCGAACAGCTGGGAGAATCCCTCGTCGAAGGAGATCGTCGACCCCTCCAACGCGACCACCGCCACCGCCGCGGAGGCGATGATCGCCGCGAATAAGAGGCGATTCGCCATGGACGTGACCTCGATCGAGCTCTGGTAATTCGCTACTCTCTCTCTTCTTCTTCTTCTTCTTCCTCTTCCTGATGATGCTGCTGCTCTGTTTCTCTCACTAGGCTTTCGTTTGTTTGTTTCTCGCTCTACTCGCCTTTGCTTATAAAGGAGTGGGAGCGGGGATGGGAGGGAAAAGATAAAATGGGAAGGAATTTTGGGTCGCTTAATTAATTAATTAATTAATTAATTTTAATATTATATTATATATATTTTTATTATTTATCATAGAGAAATGCAAGGTGAGGTGGGTATAGGAGACGGGATCATGGGAACGGGTAATCTAACGGCTGATATTGTTTTTGATCGTTCGGTGAAAGGGTGTCCTCTTGTTTTGGCCTTTTGGAAGGTGCCACTCAAGAGGCATTTGACGTGAGCCGTTGGATTGAATTGTTTCTTTATTGGGGCTTCGCGTGGCATGTGACATAATTTTTGATAAGAGAAAATTAATTTTTTAAGATTTAGTGGGAGAGAAAAATTAGAATAGAGTGATGCTTTAACTACCCTTACGTGGCCTAAACTCTCGATGTGTCCGGACATGTGTATTATTACTGGTTAGCTTACGTAATATGATTTTAAATTAAGAGTGCAAATTTCGTACCTATTGTAGTTGGAATTGATGATTAAAGACAAATTTACCTTCACTTTTGATTTATTTTAAGAGATGACAATCTTTAGTACGCGTTTGATTAAAAAACCAAAATAATTCACAACTTTTATCTTATCTTAATTAGATATGAAAATGCACCACTTTTATCTTAGTTACGTATGAAAATGAGATTCTTAACCCGACGGAATAAAAGCTTCAATTTGACTCTTTTTTTTTTTTAAGTTACACTGCAAAAGGAAAAAAATTCAGAAATATATCATGCAATACTAGATTATTCCTGCAACATTACATCGAATTATAATTTTGTATCTTTTTTCTTTTTTTGGAGTGACTTAGTATGTGTTGGTTAAGTTTTTTTTTTTTTAAAAAAAAAAAGAAGAAAAAAGACACGGAGAATGCGTTGGCTAGTCTTAGGATGTATAATTAGTACGTAATTAGGCGTTCGTCATTATTCATAATTAGATATTATCGACCATCATTTTAGCTCCATTATTTAGTCGTAAAATGGCATGAAATGTAGCCATTCCATATAATCAGATCTATACCATCTATAACATAAATTTCATATTATATCAAAATTTTCCCGTTGGGATTTTACAATAAAGCTTTTTTATTTAAAGGATTTACATAAATTCGGGCCCTTGATGCTTGCTAAATGTTCTTAATTTATATATATATATATATATATATATATATATATATATATATATATATATATATTACTATAGATCTGGCTATATACTCTTAATGATATAGAGACTTTGTATATAAGTTTTTGGCGTTAGATCTTGCTCTTTAATTATTTTCATCATTAGATTATACTACTTAACCAACCACCCACTCAATCCTAGCGGAGCCCATATCAACTACAGTAACTACTCTTATCGAGCCGCTATTTTTCATCCAAACGGCGGGAAAACTGGTTATTAGTATAAAGGGTCTATACTCATATGAGTATAGTAGCCTCATTCTATTATATATATAATATACTAATATATATATAGGAGTTGAGCTAGAATACTTCGAGAGTAAACAGAGTCCAGTTACTCTCGCAGTTGGTTTTTCGGATGATAGAAGCTTCCAAATTGCACGATCGGCTCCGTTAAATATGCATCTAAACCATTTAAACTACTAGAAATCAAGATTATCAAGCACTTTCGATATTGTTTGATATTCCATCTTAGTTGATACAGTAAAACATGAAGTCTGGCTGCAAAAGAATATTCTTTAAAAAATGATGATAGGAGTCTTGTAATCAAGATCAAGAGTATAGATCTTGTTTTAAATAGTTTAAAGAATTTTCTAACAAAAATTCAATTGATTTGGATATCTTTACACCGTTAAACGAGAAAACGTCTCTTATCCACCATTAAAATTACAAATTTTGAAACCCTTTGATCATTAGGCAAATGATGTCGAAAAGATTTGAAATTTGATTTCTAAACACTTCAAGTGGTATAAATCATGTTCAACGGAGCCGATCGTCAATTTGGAAGCTCTATCATCGAAAACAACTCGAGAGTAAACGGGCTCGTTTACTCTCGAGAGTATTCTAGCTCAACTCTATATATATATATTAAGCAATTATAAATTGCTTCGTTGGTAATGAGCAAAAATTATATAAGTACTCCATCTAAAGTGCGGTCTAATTTTTAAGCAGCGTAGATGATAAATTAAACACTCTATTATCAAAATTAAATTACTACAGCGTCATTTTTATCAAAATTATTTTATTAGAATGGGCCAAGTTAAAAGCTACTGTGGTGCATGCTGAATCACAACTAATATTTTGACAATTTTATCCTTTTATAGGGACCTCAAGTTTATAACTTTTGGTTAGAAAACAATAGCAAAATTCGGGTTGATCCTTGGTATTACTGAAGTTGTCAGGGGCAAAGTTGTCATTTTGAGGTCAGCTGACGATACCGACCATGACAGAATATATTTCTACTATTTCCAACTTGGGCCTTGGCTTTCCTCTAGAATTTATTGTAGGTTGTTATATTTACATACATCATTAATGATACTATTAGATTTTGATTAAGATATAATACCTACCTCTGTGGAATTAATTATCACTCTGACTATTCTTGTAACGTACTGTAGTATTTAATTTCTATTTTACTTTTCAGAAAAGATCCTTTAGCGTGGGAGGACTTATTAAAATTAACTAATTGCCACGGGTACGTTAGTCCGGCTACTATACTTTTATAAGTATAGAGCCTATTGTACTCATAAATTTTTGGCCGTTAGATCTGCCCTTTAATCATTTTCACCCGTTAGATCATACTATTCAACCAACCATCCACTCAACCCTAAGGGACCCACTATCAACCTAAACGTAACTACTTTCATCCTAACCGCATATTTTTTCATCTGAACGGTTGAAAACTTATAGGTACAAAGGGCTCTATACTCATATAAGTATAGTAACCCCAGCCTATATATATATATATATATCAAATCAAAAGTAGTCGATGCAAAAATAATAGTTTATACGGATAAATATGATTCTAAGTCTTCAACTAAAGGCATGAAACCTACAAGACCAAATATATGCTAATTAAGCATCTTTTCTATCAACTCTGCTGCTGATGAAAATGGCATGTCATATAACGTCGACAGGTCGAACGAGATAGTTTACACATATGACTAACGTTTTTGTTCGTATTACCAAATAAATAAGACTTTTCAAGTCAAACAAGCAATTTATGACATTAACATTAAGGCTAAATTAAGTGGTTAGAAGTTGTTGATTCAATTGTTAAAACAGGACACATGCATACTCGAGGGTGATCTCACTTTGTTTGATGGTTGTTGTAATGTTCACCTCCACAAATATTGTGCAATAACCTTCATTTGTCGAGTGACGACTCATCTCTTTGATCATCCATACTCATTATTATTACTGTGTTAATGAGATAATAAACTTATATTGTAGACATGCACGTGATATATAGTAACATTATCATGACCTTTTTGATGAATGAATGCTTAAATTTCGATATTAATCTTTGTCATAGATTTCTAATGCAAGTAAGATCAATTGTGTATATATTGATATATTCCTGCAAAAGTACTGATATTCATGTATTCCCCGAAATATCTCTCTCTCTCTCTCTCTCTCTCTCTATATATATATATATATAGTTCGATCACATAATATAGTTTTTTTTTTCCTCCCCTTGTAACATATGTTTTTTCCGACCTAGCTCGATAATTGCACCAGTGAATACAAATCAGCCACATATCACAAAAGGCCTTAACTATCTTACCTTTCTATCAAGTGTGCAGGACCATTTTTCCGCATTCTCACTAACGAACATTAAATATATAGAAACGTAAGTGTGAGGCCAAAAGGGGCTCACCACTTAGAAATATCGCATTCCTTAATAATCATCGCTCATTGTAGCTTTTAAAGTTACGAAATACCACATTGGTGGGTGGAATCACAAGAAAGCACAAAGTAGAACACATGAATCATAGCTACATACAATTTGACATACTATGCTTGTGCTTTTTGTATCCACTGATGAGTTACAGATACAAATTGGCTCATCTTATTTGACCTGATCCTAGAAATAGAAAGAAGTAGAATAATGTGTGAAACTAGGCTACCTTTTACTCTCTCTTTTGCTAGATAGGATGAAATGTAACATTGATGGCAGCTCGAACTCGGCAGGTGTACACAAGTAAACTAAAACTAGTACATTTTATTAATAACCTTTATAAACAACCTCGAACTATATAGTGACCGACCGTCCCTAGAATAAGTGGCAAAGGGCTTGGTGGTCGGTATCCGAGACCCAAGTTCGAATCCTAGTTGATTCACATTTCCAGCTAAGTTTATTTTTAAATGAAATAAACGAAGCGGGTAACGAAAAAAAAAAAAAAAAAAAAAAAAAAACTCGAACTATATTGTAGATACGAATTGGTTTTACGGGTTAGGTCCAAAAGAATATAAACCCAACCCAAATTTCCAAACACTTGATCTAAATAAGAACCCACAATAAGATCAAGTTTAGATAACTTTAGAACCAACCCTATAATTTTGTCCAGTGAACAACCCTAGTGATGAGAACCAAATGAGAAAAGGTCAATTCATCAAATTGAAGCATTCAATAGGTGGATTTTTTTTTTTTCTCTCCTTTCAAATTGGTGACTATATTATATGAGGAAAATAATAGAAAAAGAATTTTCAACTCATTAGCACTAAAAACACACTCCATTGCTCTTATTCAAGCATCGATTATTTTGGAAACTCAATTCTCATTTGCCGTGATAAAGAAGCATCCAAAAGGGAATCCCACTGTGACAGATAAGAAGAATACTTTGAATACAAAGCAAATTTTTTGTACTCTATCTTTCACGGGTTAATAATTAGGAGTATTTGAGATTTTTATAGTGATTGAAGTTTATATTATAAGGGGAAGCATGAGGCATACATATCTAAAGAGGTTGGGGTAGATAGAACCACACCACCTAACGGGTCCATCGATTCCAAACACCTAAACCCAACAACTATGTTTCCAACTCCCACCAATATAAGAAAAGAATATAACAAATTAACGTAACAAATATAAAAAAAAAAAAATAGCCGTCATATTACGTCTTGGACTTAGTTGTTCTTCTAATTAATAATCACAAGTTAGGTTTAATAAAATACTTGTCTTAAATACAGATGTTTTACAATTAATTATACTAAAAAGTATGGAATTATAATAGCTAGCTTGAGCTTGAATGTTAGAGTGTTTATTTATTCATTTAACCTCAAAATTTACTTCAACATATATATATAGTAAGTCAATATAAAAGCTATAAACTTTTAGAGAAGCACCTCCAGAAACCAATTCGAACATTATTAATTTCCATTTCCATGTGTTTTGCTATGATCTAAAAGATCTAAAATTTCTACTGTGACACAGAATAAAAATATTAATTGTTTAGTATTCAAACATATAAACTCTAATTTAAAACATTCTGTTGCATAGCCAAAACAGACCTTGGACCTAAATGAAGCTTTGAGATATCTTTGTCGTGAACTGTTTTAATTTCGTGGGCCTAGTTGAAAGTTTGTACCGAAGCGTCTCAATCTATCGGCTTCTCCTATTTTTGCTACTGTACAGATAGAGCATTGCTACACACACACATCTCTCTCTCTCTCTCTCTCTCTCTCTCTCTCTATATATATATATATATTATCATGCGGATATGAGTAGGTTACTTGCCAACTTGACATACAGCGGTTGGCCTGATGTTAGGATTTGGTTAGATTTGTAGTTGAATCCTATTTGGATAAGAATTAATATTTAAATCTGTTTGAGATAAATTAAGATTTAAATATTAATTAGAGGATAAACCTAACTAGATTAGGATTAATATTTAAATCTATTAGAGATTGATTAAGATAGATTTAGATATTAATTGGAGTAGAAATCCTAAATATATTAGGATTGGGGTACGTTTTGGTGGAGCCTTATAAATAGCTCTTTGTGGGTTTGCTTTTTGATGTGAGTACGGGAGAGAGAGAAAAGGCCTCTTGGGTGCCGTACCAGAGAGAGAAAAAGAGAGAGAGAGAGTTATTTAATTATGCTTTGAGTGCACCTAGTGCACGGGTGCATGTGAAGGATTGTCTTCTTTATGGGTTTATAGAAGACGAGAGAAGGGTAGAAGAGATTCAGAAAGATGGCTCGGGTTGTAGCTACTCAGTGCAGAAGAGGAGTCAGGTGTAATCTTCTCTTATTTAATGAATCTTATTTTACCCGCATATTTTCTGTTTTGGTATTTCTCTCTTTTATGATTGTATCAGCTTTTGCTGAGGAGACGGGTTTATGGTTAAAACCCGATTTGACGCTTCCGTTGCGGAATCCCAACAATCGATACCGGATTCACAGCAGTTGGTATCGGAGCGGGTTGCGGATTCACGAGATCCGGTACCGGGGCGAGTACCGGATTCCCAACACCTGAAGGCGTGCGTCAAGATTCACGCTCGAGCGGGACTCATATATATGTATGTCCCTGGTTACAATGCATTGAGATGCCCTCAACTATAGGCCATTCTGAAGTAGACACCTTTAAAATTTTGTTAAATTTAATAGTTTTAAGCTATTAGTTTATCAATTTTTTAAATTTTATTTGTTATAAGATAGTTAAAATTATTAATAAGTTGAATAAAATAAGTAATTAAATTTGCCGATACACAAACTTTAATCTTGTACACTGTTAGTACACCAGAAATCTATATGTCATCACTATCAATTAGAGAGGTAGGTGGATAAATTATTCAAAAACATGACAAATGTGGAACATCCCCAAAAATATATAAAAGTTGAATTAGTTTTTCATTCGTCGCTTTGTAGTTTTTGAAACGGAGCTTTTCCCCCTACATATTGTGTCGAGATTCATGTCGGGCGCACTAAGGTACCGTTTGGTTCGGGTATAAAGAAGAACTAGCTATTACAGGGATAGGTACTAATATGGGGATAAAAAAAATAGCGTTTGGATGAAAATTGGATTGTTCTCGAGGATAATAAAAATATTAGGAAATTTTATATAGAAAATGAAGGTGTTGGTGGGGATAACCGAGAACTACTATTTTCGGATAAAAAATTAGCGTTTGGATATAAAGGAAGGGATAAGTGCCTATCCCTATTCCTATTCCCAAACCAAACAGCGCCTAAGAGATGTGGGCGCGCGCGGGGGTGGACCGGTTCGAGAGGGATCTTCGTGGCCTATTAAAGCCGCAGCTTTCTCCTTGGGAGGATCCCAACCGTCCAGCGTGCTGCGTGGGGGCCGCCACTTTTGGCGTGGACGGCTAATAAAGAGGAGGGGAAGAAGAAGCTTCTATTCTTATCCACATGGGCGGAAGTGCGGGCAGTTACACGCGCCACTTGTCAGCTGCCCATTGGCTGGGAGGCAACGTGGGGCCGTCGGACGGTAGCCGTCAGGTCGCTCGCGAAAACGTAGACGTCCTACCGGCCGCAAGCGACGACAAGCCATCACCTGGACCGGGTCTACTACACTAAACCCGGTCAAAAGTTAACGTCGCAAAATAATGGAAAAAAAAGAAAAAGAAAAACATGTCAAATTTCGTATTAGTGTTTTTTGATTCTCACAGACGAAATGATCAAAATCTTTTACATCAACGATACTAACTTACTAGAACTATATAAAAGTATTGATACTCACACATTATTGTAAAAAAAATATATAAATATTACCTAATCACAAGTTTGAAAGTCGGAACTTTACCATACTAATTATGTTCTAGACTAATCCGCAGATAACTCGTATGATTACAATTATATAATGATTTTGTTCAGTTCATAAAATTACAACACATAACATAAGATATAAAAAGAAATAGATCATGCAGTACCGGTACACGTGTGCGGCAACGAAATGACCTACAATTGCATTAAATGTTCATGGAACGTGACATGCTGTACATTTTCCCAAGTGGCAACTGTTTTGAGCCGGGATTCGGTAGACCAGGTTTAGGCGGCGATGGATTCAGTTGGGAGAAGCCTGTTTTGTTGCTGCAACTACAAGGATAAGCTTCTGTTTTAGGGGAGGATGGATAATCAACAGCTGTTCACGTGCACAGAAGGAGAAGGAGATGTACATGTAGAGGAAGAACAGTCTGTTCTTGTTTGGATGGGACGTAAAGTGCTGTGCCCAGAAGCCGTTTTCTTGTGAGTGAGCTGTCCCAAATTTTGTCAAATGCAGAAGCACTTGGCTTGATAGGGAACTACACAATTTTGGAGTGAGTGACTGATTGGTTTTGGGCTCATTACATAACGGGAAAAGGAAAAAAAAAAACCCTAGTTTGGAAAGAAACCTATCAAGAATTTATTTTTAACAATTTCACTCACGTGATGAAAGAATGGATCCGAGACACAGCCTGTGTTCTGTGTAGGGTACACGAGGAGACAGTGGATCACCTATTCTCTCAATGCGTCTTTATCAAGTTCTGCATGGTGAGAATTCTCGAGGGAGTTCAGGCTGGGGAGCTGGGAGTTGACGTTCTTCATGTTTGGGATAGGTGGATGGCCAAGAAAGGAGTGCACTGTAAGCGGAACAGCCTATCTGAATTGGTCGCTTGCTGGTGGACCATTTGGAAGGTCAGGAACGAATTGATTTTTCGAAACATTAATTATGATCCTGTTTTGGTCGTTCATAGGATTATGCAGCTTCTGAAATCCTGGAAATCCCTCCGGCAATCGAAATAGTAGCACGGGCCGTTTTTTTTTTTTTTTTTTCCGACTGTTGCATCTCTCCCAGAGGCCCTGGTTGCCTCACTTCTGTAGCCTAGTTCATATATTCTATGAATGAAACATGTAGCGTGCTACTTTTACCTCAAAAATAATAATAATAATAATTTCACTCACATCTGAATATCAAATAAATTATATCATATAGATTAATTATGACTAAAGCGTGAATACATGAATCGAGTTCGAGATCTCCCGAAACATAAGAAGTTTAGAACTAGCTCGGATATTGTATATTATCAAAAAAAAATTAATCTAGCTAGCAGGAGAATGCGCAGAATTTGCCTTAACATTTGACATGAGCTACCATGGATTAAGATAACGATTTGTTGCGAAAGGACTAATCATATTAAGAGGGAAAAAGAAAGGCTGAAATTTTGTACATATTTAGTTATCCCGACTGGCAATTTTTATATCTTTGGCTTGTTTGGTAGCGCATCCCTTGTGTTTCAGGCTATCAGCTCGCCCCACCGTGCGTTGAAGTGTTGCACTCTTGCAGAACTCCTGGCGCAATAGATTAGGATAGTCCAAGTCACAGCGATTAGTCCGCTTATTCGAAAGCATCCAACAGGAGATACTTGGGCCTACAATTTGGCTCCGCTTGAAATTATAAATATATTATTTATTTATTTTCATACATAATATTGCGTTCAACATATCACAATTGAGTTATTTATGATATATGTTTTACGGTCCAATTGAAAATCAGAGAATCATATTCTCGCATTCTTCCGTCCCAATTCCGTTCTTAATATGAAATAGGCCCTTACACATTTTAATGTACCACTTCTTTCTTAAAAAATCATAATTTGTGTCTATCTACCAACGAAATCTTTCAGAGTAGACATCGTGAGTAAATTGTCCTGAAGAGGAGAGAAAAGTTCGCGATCAAAATTACTGTTGAAACACTCCGCATGCAAATATTCAGTAACCTTGATTTGCATCATATACTGGGGGAGAGGGGTTAGGGTGCGCTGATTACAGATTAGTATGGTCACTGTAGTGTCAAATTTGTGCTAGTGTGGTATTCTTATTAACAAAATATTAGCCCGAGGAGACACCCAAATCTAAATAGATTTTTTTTTTTGAGAAAAACATAGCACGCTATCCGCTTCATTCATTTAGGAGATGAACTTAGCTACATGGGTGAGGCAACAAGGCCTCTAAAATCTAAATAGATTTGGGCCCATATATACATTGCAACTCTCTAAGCCCATATGGTGTAGATCACTGCATAATTCAAGGCGAACTGTTGCCCACATATTGGGCCCTTATTGGGCCTACACGTACCCAGATATTAGAGCTCTACTGGGTGTGTAATGGTCCTTAATAAGCCTTAGTTCCAAATAGCCCATAAGAGCTACTGGGCCTACCTGATGTCGAAAACTTAACCCCGATTGGATTCCAATGTTTGTTGTTCGGCTCAAAATGTGGCTCAATAAAACTTGATCGTGTTACCCAAAGTGAGCTTGATCTTTGCTTAAACTTGCTCGCATTGAGCCAAATTAAGTTCAAAGTTATATCAAATAAACAAAAATATGCTACAACTAAAGCTCAAGTTTGGCTAAAATAAGCAAAGTGTTAACTTAACTCCGCTTGCTTGTGTTCGGCTCATTTACGCCTCTAGTCCTATGCTTAAGTAAATTCAATTCTTGCAACACTTTCGAAACACCATTTTGGCGGCCGAAGTTCTATTGCAAGGATTGTGTCTATGGACCGGACTAAGATACGTAAAATTCAAGTAGTCGAGCCCAATTTGGATGTGGGATGTGAATACTAGGCCTGAGCCTTGTCTATTTAGACCTTTGATTGATTTTGGCTCCAACAATTGTCTCCATTTTTTGGATCTTTGCAAATTATAACAAATCTTTGTATTATCTTGCTTTAGTCACAAAATAAAACCAAAATTAGAAGAAAAAGGACATAAAAGTTAGGGGCAACAAATTTGCAATGGAATTTGTGTACTTGGTATTTTTGTGGATATACTTAGAAGCACAATAGCTTTTACGATAAACTGTTTGAAGAATTATACACGGGTAGTTTTTGTTTTTGTTTTTGTTTTTGTTTTTTCTTTTTTTGGTGTTGACCATTTCTCCTCCACTTTAGATACCTTTTGACCATAAATGGCCCAGAAGAAAAGGCCCCAAAAGCAACTCTGAATGAATGTAGCTGAACGAGTCTTAAACTCTTCTCTAGTAGAAGTCCTGTAAAAATAGTTTGATTGATGTTACATTAATTTTTTAATACCATATAAAAAAGCGAAAATTCTATGAAGGAGGGCACATGAAAAGACACGTGTCTTCATTTTACTGCCTCCCTCATTCAACGTGTTCTCATTTCCTAATATAAAATAAAATAAAATGTAGAGTGGGCATTATATTTAGGACACTTGTCGTTATTTATCACGTCGATGATTTATATATATATATATATATTTTATTATTACTATTCTTTTCTCCACGCCTAGTTCAGGTTCTAATAATTTGAATGATACAGTACAAATCTAAAACATATAACAGATCCTAAAATATTGAGTGTGTATGCATTGCTTATATTTTATAGGAGCAAGTAAACCTCCACCAACCAACAAATGACCTACTAAATATTTTTTATTTTTACTCAAACAAAGAGGTCAGTTTTTCAAAACACTGGTGTACCAGCTACAGGAATCACATAATGGTGAATACTATTAAATAACTATATATTCTACATTTTTTATGCTTAAATTCTGCTTATGCAGGTGCAGGATAGCATAATGCTCATTACTTTATCGTGACAGCTATTAAGATTTATTTTTTAGCATCATTAATTTCGTATTAAATCTGTTCTTTGAAATAATATGATATTAAAGTCAGTCTCATGCTCGATAGTTAAAGAGATTATGACTTTACATGCTCTGTTCTCCATTAAGATTTTTTTTTTTTTCTTTTTGAGAGAGAACAATAGCGTTCATTTTATTTTTTATAAATAAAATTAGTTTAAAATGTGAAACGTTTAGACATTGAATTTATGACCTCGGTCAGGTACCAACTATTCAGTTGTTTGTCACCTGTGATATGGACGATTAGTATAGATCGAGAGATATTAAGATTATCTCCGAGATGTTTGCTGTTGATCTTCTTTGATAACACCAGCAATCATTATTATTATGCTGGTGATATTTGTGAGAAGTTGCGGGCCATGAATTAATCATTTAAAGATTTCTGCTCTGGATAAGAAGAACTTTTCTTTCTCATGCATAATTCTTGAGAACCATTCCTGTGCCACTGTGCAAGAAATTCTTGGATTTTCTTTTGGCTTTTCCCTCCCACCATAGAAGAAAAAGGGCACGAACAACCTTGTGGCTGTGATCATAAATTCCAATCCCATTTAAGAATCTTTAGTCCAGGGGAAAAGGGAAAAAGGGAAAGGGGAAAAGGGAGATGAATTGGATCGGGTAGGCATTTTTTTGAGTCTTTTGTAATAAAAGAGAGAACCTTTTGATTACCTCGTGAGCGATGCGGAAGTTTCCATCACCAGTTACCACAAAAAGCTTAAATACTCGCATATTTTCTAGTCAATCTCTCACTAACAGTCATATTAAGCAATTAATACCCAAACTTTGGGGGTTGACATTTCCTCTTCTTATTTTTTTTTCTCTAACATCCATAGTAGTGTTCCACAATCTAGGCTTTCTCCACCAATTGGTCAAAGTGAGTCGGTCGACGCGATTCGCCATCGTTCCCCAACTTGTTGCCGCAACAAGGGCATAAGTACGTCTCGTTCGGGACGCGTTTGAACCCAGCTAACATTGCTATTTCTATCCCTGTCCAATCCAAACTTTCACGTTCGGATCTTAAATTCGAATGTGATAATTCGTCGGGTTTAAATTATAGAGTGGACTTTTGCATTTGATTTAGCGAATCAAATTCGTACATTTGGGTTCAAGTTGATCAGAAGGACAAAACGAACTGTCAGACAAATCCAAACCAGACAGTAATTTGACTGGGTCTAATGGTGTAAAATTTTCGATTCCCTCAAATTTGATTTGTTCAAAGGATTGAAGATGTGGGCCTTCAAGTGGAAGAGGTCTACAAATTGAGATGCAATGATCGAAGGAATCAAAAAAAGATGAATCAATCTACACTTTGGCGAAAATGACAAGGTTTTGTCACGAGCATTGGATGGGAATAATGAATATTGTGTTTTTTTAAAAGAAAGGGTGTCAAGGTAAAGTTATGCAAGGTGGAATCTGAATAGCGAGCCTCGGAGCCAGTATACCCCACAGATGCTAATTTGTGATCCTGGTTCTTCTGTTAGTACCATCTTTGTTGGAATTTTGGTACCAATTTTGATCCAAGGAGAGACACTTTGTGTAACGCCCCAATAGTTCTACATCGGATTAAAAAATAATTCTGATTGAAATATATAAGGCCTTCGTACTAGTAATAATAACTTGACTTAAGTATTTTCATTTCTCAATTTGTTTAAATGTAACAAATTATTATTGGTAGTGGGTCGGGACGTTATAATAAAAAAAAAATTAGATTTAGATCTTCTGTGTCCTAGAAATGCTTAAACCTAGTGGAACTATTGAGGCGTTACACTTTGAACTGGTCATGCTTGGGCCGTGTATGCTCTAAAATTTGGGTTTTCTAGAATTATCTGATTTGCCTGTGCGACTTTAGTCTCAAGTGGATTCAACATTGAAAATAACACTTATTGCACACTAAACAAAATAAATAGGCCCCTAATGAAAACAAAAAAATAAAATAAAATAAAATTACTGGTGCTACTTCAAACAGTTTTTTTTTTTTTGGCAAAATTTTTTATCCAAATCAAATCTTGAACCTTTTTATATTCTAGATATTTACCATAAGTGGCTGTCCATCCTTAAATTCAGACTCAATAACTCATTCCTAACCTAATCTCCAAATTTTCACATGATAATAGTATTGCTAGCATAATAGAGAGAAATCAAGGTGCTTTTCAAGTTGAAACTTAGTCCAGCTCCTTAATGTGTTGGTGCTTTTTCTATATTCCAAAGATCTTTATCTTTTTCTTTTCCTTTTTCTTTTTCTCTTTTTTTCTTTTGTTTCCTCTTAAAAGGTGTTCAAAAGATCCTCACTAAAGCCTTGTGTACATATGGAGAGAGAGTTTAGGGCCACCAATAAGGAAAATAACCAATTTACTTGCTTGGTAGGGAGATATTATTTTGCCTGATGTGGACTGTGTGGTGTTTCTCTTGAATCCATCTGACATTCCATCCACCCCACCAAGAGTCACCTTGTGGGAACTATTTATGGTAACCATATGGAAGCTCCATATGAACCACAATCTTAAAACTTCCAAACATATATAAATATAAAATTAAAAAAAAAAAGAGGGGGGGTCTCATTATTGTTGGGGGGCCATGTGGGGATGAGGAGAAAGCTACCTGAGCCTGTTACTTGTGTGGAATTTAATGATCACAGGTTGCATGTGAATGCTTTTCAAATTTTGCACTGTCCACATTGGCACAGGAGAGTAGATTAAGTTCTTAGCCATTTCGAGCCTCTTGCACAGATTTTTTTTTTTTTTTTTTTTAATCAACTGTGCTAGTAAGTCCAATCAAAATAGTATATATAAATAACTATGAAAATGAGATGCACTATCAACCAACTATTATGAATCTTATGAAAGTTTACTTAGGAAGAAGTAAACATTGTTTTCAAGCCAATAAACTGAAACAAAATTATATTTTAATTTTGTCATAAAAGGTTTTTTCTTATAAATTTTTTGGGGTCCCTCTATATCTATTCGTTCGAGATTGAGCACTTACGGAATGACAATTTCGAGCTCGCGGGTGGGTTTAGTTTTTGGTTAGCGAGGGTTCGGGTCCGGTCAATTTTGGTCTATTTTGGGTCTAAAAGTGCCCCCACCTGGTCCTTCTCATCTGAGGACTCAAATTTGATTTACTATCCCAACAAAAAGAGTCAATGCATAGAGAGCCATTGATTCATGTGCATGCTATATATTAATTTAATTAATATTATGTCACGGTATCTTAACACATCCCATTGTCAAACCAGCCCTATTGGCAATAGTTTTAATAGTTGGCCGTTGCTTTCACGTCTAATCATTAATGACCAGTGTACTAATCTGCAGGATACGACGGATATATAAATAATAAATAAAAAATAAAAAATATTAAAGAGGAAGAAAAAAATTAAAAAATAAATATTCAAGTGTATTTTTTTAATAAAATATATGAATTAAACTAACTAATATGACCATTCAAAATAGATAACTATCCAGAATCACCACTAAAAAAAAAAAAATGCAAAGGTCGTATGAAGATGGAGATGATAATGTTGCTATGATGACGACAATGGCGATGAAAACCTTATAAAAGTTTGTAGAATTTTGCGCTCTTTTTGGCGGATGGTCAGAAGTTGCGGGTCAGAACTGCCATATCAACTATGAAATCAAAACTAACCTATAAATTAATCAAAATAGCATATAAATCAAATTTTTTTATTGATACAACCACCATATCAAAAATAATACAAAAAAAATAAATCCTAAAAGGATATATAGTAAGAATTCGCGATTAAAATAAAGAAAAGAAAAATTATGTTTAGAGTTTTGGTTTTCCAAACCTACCCCTCGATCCGTATATTATCGCTATCCAATTAACTTCCTTTACCGAAAAAACCATTTGATTACATTTTTTTTTTCATAACTCCGAAAAAATTAAAATAAATAGAAACCTTAGTAGCACTCTTTTGATCGAGGAGGGTCGGGTCAAATCAGGTTGGCACGAATTAGGACTTGGAGTACTCCCTTACTCTTTCTCAATCTCTAGATCTGAAAGTAGTAACTATTCATCTTCTCTTTTTAAAATTTTGTGGGTTAGAAATTATTTGAGCGAAAAAAAAGCACTAATATTAAAGAGAAAAAAATAAAAAACGTATAAATTAAAGAGCACATTGATTACAGATCATTGAATAAAAAGGAGGGGAGGGGAAAAGTCAAGAGCACAAATCAGTTCAAAAGAAAGACTAGTGAGAATGAAAAAAAAATTTGCCACATAGCAAAAATATTAAAAATTCATATAGGTTAATAGATTATACTAGTGTAGAAACCCGCGCGATGCAGCAGGTAGATAATGAAATTCAAAATTCAAAATTTTAAAAAATAAGATTATAGTTAGAATTCTAAATACTAATTTTTCTAAATTATAAAATTTTGAATGAAAGTTATATGGCTCCAAAACAGCACTATTCTTCAATAAATGTGGTTAGAAACTTTAGAATTTTATCAAATTCTAAAATTCATAGTATATAGTCCATACTATAAAGTTCAAAATAAAATAAGTCTATTATACATATCCTTAAAATATTATAGAAATTAGATCTTGTGATAGTTTTGCTGGAAAAATATTTACTTCTCTTCTTCATCGAAATCAGAAAATTGAATTAAACTGCAAATAAGAGTACACATTCAAGTTATTTTCTATTTATATCAAATAAAATATAAACTATGCATTGAATGTTTTAAGACAATATTTTAAAACTTCTTATGAACAACATATTTGTATTTTATTTCTTAGATCTTATTTATCAGGTTAAGATTTTGGGAAGGTGGCATGATATATGTTGTTTGATATATATAATAAAGTTTTAGATGAAAAAGATCTGATAAAATTAGATAGAAAAGGTTAAGAATTCAACAAAAAACTCAATTTATATTCAGAGATGATCATGCACAGTTTAATTTAGAGTGCAATTTGTTAAAATTAGATCATTAGTTAAGCTTTAATTTGTCTATTAAGTTATATTTTGTTATAAGTTGGATTTGGATGAGGCTAAATAATTTAAGTTGATTTGTGGATAGAAATAGCATAAAAAATAAAAAGAAGGTTGTAGATGTAGATAAATCATTAGCAACAACAGCACTATAATATGGCAAAATTAAAATAATCATAAATTTCAAACAAATAATTAATATGACAACATGTAATTATTTCCATAAATCGGCTACACCTAGGAACCTGCACATCAACAAAAGAACAGAGTTGTTCGTCTGCGACCATAGTAATTCCATATCTGGGAGGAGGTAACGAAAATTGTGCGCAGATTTTGCAAAGTAAACAGCGAAAGTTGATGTCGATATTAACAGTTGATGTTATTTGCTGTCGAAAAATACACACAGGGCTTTTGTTTTACTTTTAACACGTGATTTACTTTAAACACATATTCTATTAAATAATAAAGGCAAAGAAAAATATTTAAAAATAATAAATTCTAACTAAAGTAAAACCATAAATACAAAATTACAAAAACAAANAAGTAGGGATGAGCCGGTTCAATAAAAAATCGGTTTCGACATAAAATATATAACAAAACTATGTTGATTTAGTTCAAAAAAATAAATAGAAAGAAGAAGAGGTTCAAAATAGAATAATTGAAAGAAGAGAAAAAAAAATCGAATTCAAAGAATATACATAACAAAATAGACAAGTTCGGATTAAAAAAATTTAAAAAAAATAAAATATGTAAAAAAAAACTTGTTGGTTTGGTTCAAAGAAGAATATAATTGAAAGAAAAGAAAAAAAATTAGAAAAATACTAAACTAAGGAAAAAGTGCCACGTCATTTTACACATTGGGGATTAATAATAACTCATACCAGGTTCACATATGACCCAACCATACTAAGCCCATTTGACCCTAACACATACACACATATATAGGTATGACTCACATCAAAGTGACTAACACAAATCATGCAAACCTACGTGCATGGGCCACCACTTTAACAGTTAAAAACACCAGACACCATTTCTCGATTCTAGTGGGATGCTGGCCCTGGAGAGATAGACGGCGAGGCCGGCGGCGACGTCGGCGTCGGCGTCGGCGTCGACGGGTCGAAGGAATCGTTTGTTGGATCGCAGTAGCCGCGCAGTATGTCTCCTTCTTGAGCCGTGAAGCCAAGGGACGCCAGCAAAACGTCGGTGGCCCAGCAGTGATGCTCGATGACGCGAATGGCCCGGCAGCAGCTCGGGCCCAGGTACGTTTCGCCGTTGAGGAAGAAGAGGATCACCTCCCCTGTGCACGACTGGAGCTCCACCAGCGAGTCCCAGCACTGCTTCATGCCGTTCGACTGTAGGCGGGCCGAAAGGCCGATCGGGCCGACGGGCCGAGCCTCCGACGACGTCGGAGCGGGCATGGTTGCGAGGGAGGATGCTACGAGGAAAATGAAAATAGATTGTTTGAAGAGAGAAGCCATGAGAAACTTCAGTAGAGACACTTGTGAGTGATCATATGAATAGATAGATGTTCATGAAAATATTCATATTTATAGAGGTGAAATCGATCAATAAATATGAATAGGAAAATAAAAAGTGAAAGGCCATGCATGCATATATACGTTTTAAGGAATGTAAGGTCTCTTAGATTGAGGTGTAATAATAATTAATCAATTAATGGTAGTGGGAGAAACAAAATTAAGGGATTTGTAACATCTTAATTAATTATTAAGGAATGTGGAGGGTTTTTAATTAGCTATTGAAAAATTTTGGGTCATATGTGGACTCGAGCCCAATTAAGATTTAGATAGAGCCAGGTTAATTTTGTTGATTGGTTGTTGGATTTGGGTCAAATTAAAACTAGCAATAAGCCCTAACCTAGTGTTTGACTCCTGAAAAAGCGTGAAAAATTATTTTTAAAAAATTTATTTGTTTATTTTTTCATGAAAAACACATTTCTCCATAATTTTTTATTTCTCTGATAAAAAATTTAGAAAAGTAAAGTACTATTTTTTATGAAATCTGAAACGAATGAAAATTATTTTTTCAGTTAGAAAACTATTTTCACAAATAATTTATAGAAAAAAACTAAACACCTCCTAAGAGATTTAGTATTATTTATGAGGTACATATATATATGAATAGTTAGATTAATGGAGAATAACTTGAGAAGTAGAAGAACCATTAGAAACGGTAACATTATTCTTTGTCACAATTATTACATTAAGGATTATTAACATATNATATGAATAGTTAGATTAATGGAGAATAACTTGAGAAGTAGAAGAACCATTAGAAACGGTAACATTATTCTTTGTCACAATTATTACATTAAGGATTAATAACATATCAATCACTAATGAGCATGCTCTATAATTGAAATAAAAGAAAAAAAAAATAGAAAAGTTCTAAACTAAGGAGGAAGCGCTACGTCATCTTACACATTGGGGATTAATATAGTTGTATAGATATAGATATAGATAAAACTATTTACTAAAAGGAGAACTGTTGGAAAATAGGAAGTGTTATATATTAATTAATTAAAATAAAAGGGGGCAAAGTTGGAGATTTGCAAAGGGTGGCAAGGGTTTTATTCCTCACATTTTTTGTTTCTTTTCTCTAGTAGAGCCACTGTGTACCCAAACCTAATTGGATGATTCTCAAATCAAACTTATCAATTCACAAAATTCTTCGACTGTTCCTGCTCTTTATCGGATTGAACAAAACTTAACTATAATATTTCATATATAAAACATGATCATTGCTATTGAATCAAGCTAATCGAGAATATTTAACTTTTGAATTATCCGGTATAGTTCCTATTTTAAAAAGTGAAATAAAAGTAAGACTTATAATCAGATTAACTAGTCAATCCAGCCAAATCTCTTCTTTCTTTTTTTTTTTGAGAGAGATATGTAGCACGCTATTTGTTTCGTTTATTTTATTTAGAAATAAACTTTGCTGAAAATATGAATCAAGTAGGATTCGAACTTTAGATTTCGGATACCAACCACCAAGCCCCTTGCCACTTACTATAGAAACAGTCGGTAATCCAGCCAAATCTTGATAATGGAATGTGAGAGGTTATCTGGCTCAGCTCAGCTCTAAACTAACGAATCTCTCGTTATTTTATATTCTTTAATGATACTTTTATTTCATAAACAGAAAGTTTATTTAAAAAAAAAACCACCATCTAAAAGAATAGCCTTAATATCTTATTTTTAATAAAAAAATTATTATTAAACCATTAAAATGGGAACAAGATTACGTGAGGTGGGGGTCGCCATCATAAACCCCAGGGTCCTGGAGTGAATAATCCCCAGAAGCTATTATTAAGGAGAAGAGAAGGAGAAGAGAAAGAGTACACCTGCGAAACATCTGCAACAGTGGGGCAAAAAGGACCTCCCAGTAGTTTCCCGAAAGTTAAAAGGGTGTTTTTGTCACTCTCCCCTGACGCACTTGCGGCTCTGATGCGGACGCGTGGAGGAATCTTAGAGAAGAGGCTCGCGCCGAGCCGAGCCCGAGCGCCACCGCCCTCCGAGAGACGCACGATGGCGGAGGCGCTCGGGGCCCGAGACAAGCCGCCCCACCTGGAGGTGTGATGTGTGAACTCGGAGCTCGCGCTTACGATGACCGAGGAAAAGTAATAATACCTCCCCGTAACAAAAAGGCAATTTTGATATCTCTCTCTCTCTCTCTCTCTCTCAAAAAAAAAAAAAAAAAAAAGGCAATTTTGATAACGCTTGCGATCCCAAAGGCAATGAGAACGGAAAAATAATTAATAAAGTCGCGGCAACTCTGGTGCACTCTCTATTTCAATTTTTTTTTTTTTTTTTTTTTGACCTTTTTAGCTACATCAAACCATCTAATAAATTAGTTCATCTAAATTTTTTTAAATATAGTACGGAGGTTAATCCTGCAAATTAGTTCTATTAATTTTTTATATATATTTTAAAATTACTTTTTTTAGGAAAACATTTGATTATTGGCATACAAAATTATCACTTTGTCATCATTAAGCAATGAAACACAACAGCACTAAATTTTTACTGCAGTTTATGTAATAATTCGAATATAAGTTGCGCAAACATCGTTATGTATTACACCATAAATAATTATTTTGGTCAGACCGCTGGATATGAATCATATCAAATGTAAAATCCATAAATTGCTAATGCAATTAGTTAGTGACACTATTTCCGGACTAGAGATTCCTCCGAAAATAGTGACTGCATTGTGTGAAGACCTAGAGACATTTTAAAATAGTAATAAAAAGAACATCATAATAACATAAAATATTATCTGCATATGGTAAATTTATCGCTGCCCTTATTTATAAGTAATTCCCCTAGCAATTTAAAATAAAATTAGTACCATTTTTTGGTTTTATGAATTAAATGCTATTTCGCATTCAACCGAGTAAAAATAAAAATTACAAGTATTTTCGCAATCATCACATTCAGTTTGTGCTAGAAAATAAAATAGAGATTAGTATTGGACAGATACATTACTTATAATTCAAACAAAATATTTACAAATAAAATATTTATTAAATCTCAAAAAATTAATTAATTTGTGGATATAATTGCAATCAATAAGATATTATACAGACGCAATTGTACGAGATTATAGAAGATCCCTTGCGGGGGCCTTATATATTATCCAATCTAAATCATTTATTCAAAAAAAAAAAAAGAAAAAAAAGAAAGCCGAAAATGGGATAAAAAGGGGTTTGAACGGCATAAGACCGCTGGTCGAAAACGGCCGCGGTTTCACAATCGCACCGCGATTTAAAAAAATAATAATAATAATTAAAAAATGAAAAGCTGGGCCGGTCATAAATGCCAGCTCATCCCGTTCTGTCCCGACCCGCGCCTCAGCACCGCCACGTGCCGGTCAAACCACCGCGGGATCGGCTCCTCAAGCCCCTCTGTCCACCGCCACGTGTACGTCCCCGCAGTTATTACGACCCCTCCTCGGCGGTTTTCCCCTAGCGAAACCGATCACGTCGCGCGCGAATTTATCGCGAAATAATCGCCCCGACCCTTCGGTGTAGCGGTTGTACGTCGCGCTCCGGTCGCTGACACGTGGATCCCCGCGCGAGTAGGCCCCGCGTGTCAGTGTAAAAAAAAATAAAAATAAAAAAACGTGGCATGTAACCGTTACACTCCGAGAACGCAAGCGACGCTTCTCTCCCTCTGACTCAACTCTTCGTCGCTGACTCGAAAGCGACGAGTCGTCTCGGGGTCCGAAACCGACCCAGTCGTTGCATCTTCCTATTTTACCCTCCTGCGGAACGATTGTCTCCCTAGACCAGGTCCACCGTGGACCGGTCCTCCTAAAACGCCGTTCTAGACTCTAGCTAGAAGAGGGTTCCGTTACAGTGAAAGTTTTAAAATAAATATTCGATAAACTTAATGTTGGCTTAAATTGGCCAGCATACTATCCTGTGGCGGAAGACCATATTGGGTCGAGTTATTTTCAAAATGACATGAGATTGGGTGGGCTGAATCATGTTTGAAGTGGCGTAAAACTGGTTGTGCCAAGTCACAATTGAGACCCGTGGACGCTGTACCTGTACGCTTTAAGTGAATTAGTTGTGTATTTCTAACTGCTCGAGTTTTTGGGATTAATGATTAGCGCCAACGATCTGACAAGTGGTATCGTATCAGAGTCAATGGTCACGGATTCGATTCCCGCATATTGTAAATATGTGCAGATGCTGGAGGGAGGATTGTTCGCTTAATTGGACCAGCATGCTGTGGCGTAAGGTTGGACGTGCTGAGACACAATAGAGAGCAGTTTGCCCCTTTTTAAAAAAATACTGCTACAAATTTATATTTATAATACTTTTGATATAATTACAATCATGATGTGAAAAATATTCATATGAATTAAGATGTTATATGAGTTGACTACTTTTTATATTTTTTAAAAAAACTTATATTGTATAATATATATGAAAATATTTAGATATTTAAATTTTATGTAGAGTGAGTTTAAGTAGAGTGTTTTTAAAAATATGGATATATGAATTTGTTAGAATAATAATCAAAATTTAATTTAAAATTTAGTTAGAGATAAAGTATATCAAAAGTATATATTGATTATATTTATAAATTTATGACTTGGTAGCTATATATAGTTAGACATAAGTTAACTAGATAAATAAGTCACAGTAGATATGACTGTACAAGACTGAGTGTATCGCCCAGGGCATAATTAATAAAGTATTAGTTTAGTTATATTGTTTTTTCGTATTATATTTTATTCTATTTTAAATTCTGGGTTACATGATCGATACTAGTATAAGTACCGGTTTCAACAATTGATATCAGAAAAAAAAAATCACATTTTCAACCGAATTAATGGTCGTCTTCTAATTATTTATAAAATATCAAAAATATTTCTAAGTAATTTTATAATATTTCATGATTAATTACTTTGTAAATGAGTGGTCTTTACAGTAAATATTATAGAAAAGTTTTATAAAAAATAATTACATATAATAATATGTAAATTTTAGATTAAAAATACTAATCTTTGATCTCTCACATGTGAGGTTATATAGAGAGAGAGAAAGAGAAAAGAAAACTACTGATCTAGTGTTTGAGGTCCCGACGACAATTTCTTCCGCTAAATCCGAAGGCATCCACCGTAGGCCGACGTCAACTCAACATCAGCAGAGACTGCAGAAGACGTAGGGGCATATTCGTAATTTCACAGTAAGACCGAGGGGATGAGAAACGCGGTCCCGTTAGGGCTGAGTTTGGTCGACCCGCCCAACAACTACCTCTCTCTCTCTCTTTCCTCTCGCGCGCTCTCTCTCCTCTCCCATTCGCCAATTTTTTAATCCATTTTTTAATTCCGTAATATATAATCAAACCGCTCTTTTCCTTTCCCGTTTCACCAAGGCTCTCCTTCCCCGTTTCGCACTGTTCCCCCATTTCACCGTTCACCCCCTCATCGTCCCCCTTTCCCCTAGCCGGGAAACCCACTCTCGTCGCCGGGAAACCCCTTACCGTCGCCGGGAAACCAGTATACTCCGTTTACCCTCCTCGCCTTTCGCCTCGGGCGTCGAATCCGGGGGTCCGGGATTCTTCTAAGCGAGGGTTTCGCGCGACGTTGCCGTGGCGGGGCGAAGCTTCGGATCTCGTCGCGATTTGGGGCGTGGAGGGTAATGCGGGGCGTTCTTCGGTCTCCCCCCTCCGATTCGGGCTTTTAGGGTTCGGAATTCGCGGGGGAGGTGCGGTTGGGGGAGTCGCCGATCCGCGATCGGGATGAGATGGTAAGCAATCCGAGATCTCCTCAAATTCCTTCCTCTTTTCTCCTTGTTTCCTACTATAATTTCCTCCTCCTCGATCTTTCTCTCGATTCTTGACCTTTTTCCTATTTATTTCAGGTTTATTTTCTTGTTTTGGCATAGCCCGGGGTTGGGTTCTTTATAAGCGGTTAGGAATACGACGGAGTTTTCGCTTTCTTTCCTTTTATAATTTTTTCGTTTTTTGACCTGTGCTATCTTGCATGGATAAAAGAAGAAAAATCCTCATGCCTATATATATTTCTTTGCTTACTACTTTTTCCTGTAATTCTTGAGGACGTACAAAATCTGAGTTGGAACAACGCATAAAAATTAGTACGCTTCCCTTGTAAAGTGTTATTACGAGAATACTTTAGGGATTTAATTTGAGCACAATGCCGTGATAAGTACCGCTGGAATCTCATTTTATACCCTATATTATGGCAAGGAATAAATTCTTTCTCTACTGGTTCATCGTGTTTGTTTCTGATTCTTTATACATATATATATATGTTTTACAGCACATGCCTGTTTTCTTTAGCAGTTCTTAAAGAAGATATATTCATGTAGTTATCAATCAAACATCTAGATAGAGTTTTTACCTCTTTTATACCCAAATACTAAGTCGCCGTGCCGTAATTTCTTCTCGTTTGCCTTTCGTAGTACATTCTGTAAGGAAATTGGGACTCGTTGTAATAATTCTGTTATTCAATTCGAATGTCGAGGAATTCTTTTCGTTCCGTCAATTTGGAGATTCTGACTTGCGGAAACTTTTCATCACGACTTAAATTTTTAGCATGCTAACAGCAATATCTGTATTTTTTTTTATATGATTAAACCGTGATAAAACTAAATTTAGTGGGCATTTCCTTTTTCAAGGTTTGCCATTTGGATAAATGCTGTGTTATTAACACTTGTTGCATGTTGTTGGTCGGGGACAAAGGCTGCATGATAATCATCTGAACAACCGCAATACATGTAGCGGTAGATTTGGAGGACAAATTAGGGGAAAATAAAACTTGCCTTTACTTGCTCAGCTACTAAAATAGTATCTTTTTTCTTTGCGATTTGACTTTGATATTGGCAAAATATCTGGTTGCTTTTGACTTTGATATTGGCAATATATTTTGTTGAGCTTGTTTGTTTCTTTCTCTTTATAGGTGGAGGGGAGGCCTTGTATTCCTAGGGAAGTTGGAACTAGGTTAGAGGCTTCAAAACACCAAAGGCTTCAGCTATCGAGAGTTGCTATTGTAGCTGAAGCTGCTGATGTTACAAATATGATGGCTAGAAGTGGAGGAGATGCTTTAAAAGCTTCCACTTCTTGTGGTATACGTTTGCATGGAAATTTTGGTGCATTTTCTCAGGGCAGTGGTTATGCAAAAGATGCCTTTTCGAAGCACAAGGTGGAAAAGTTTGATTTGTCTAACTTGAACTGGATTGAAAAGATACCAGAGTGTCCTGTATTCTGCCCCTCAAAAGAGGAGTTTGAGGATCCATTAGATTATCTCCAAAAGATTGCTCCTACTGCGGCAAAATATGGTATGGCTTGTGCTTCTTGTTTTGTTTTATGCCAAAATGCGATGTTGATAGTAGCAGTGCATTTGGTTTCTTTGTCATGTAAACCTTTTTGGTCTTCACTGTGGGTTAATTTCATAGGCATTGCTTAGGCCACATGGGTGTATTAAATTTCTTACAAAGTTATTTGACATGTGAAAACTAACGGACCTAAAAGTGTGCACTTAAGTTTCTGTGAAAGATAAGAGTTGTAGGTATGCACATGCTATATTAAGTGAATTCATGCATGTTATCATAAAGTATCTTTCATGTCTCTTAAGTTCTATTTATGTTTTGTTTCCAGGCAAAGCTGAATTATTACCAATTTGATGGATCAATAATAGCCTATTTTGATCACTTGCCTTTTTGTGTCTATTGTTATCTACTCCTTTTTTCTTCCTGTCTAATTCCAATTTTAAGTGTAAATACAGTCACCCAAAAAAAAAAAAAAATCAACTGTTAAGGAATCTCCAGTTATCTGTTACTTGTTATGTCCTATGTGAACACAGCTCACATGCATACTAACAGTGATTTATATTGGTTTACACTTGTGAAGCAGTCTTGATTCTACTGGTCAAATTTGCGTCTATTTCATAGTTTCATTAGTTGAAATCTAACTGATTAGTTATCTCTACATATTAAATCTGAACTTTGATGCCTGCTTTAGGTATATGCAAGATAGTTTCCCCCATAAGTGCTTCTGTTCCAGCTGGTGCCGTACTGATGAAGGAACAAGCTGGATTTAAATTTAGCACCAGAGTTCAACCTCTTCGTCTTTCTGAGTGGGACGCAGATGACAAAATATCTTTCTTCATGAGTGGAAGGTTTGTCATTGGCTTGAAATTTTCTACATAAATCAATTTACAAATACTATCATTCTTTGATATTTGCCATGCCTTTTTCAGAAAATATACTTTCCGGGATTTTGAGAAAATGGCAAACAAAGTATTTGCTCGAAGATATTCTAGTACTGGGTCCCTCCCATCTAGGTTCTTGGAAGAAGAATTTTGGCATGAGATTGCTTTCGGCAAGATGGACTCGGTTGAATATGCTTGTGATATTGATGGTAGTGCCTTCTCATGTTCTCCAACTGATCGACTAGGGAAAAGCAAGTGGAATCTGAAGGTGATAATTGAATAGTTCTTGTGCTTATTTGCAATCGTGCTTATATGATCTTCTTAACTAACCAACCTATTCTGTATACTTTTTTAGCCTGTTTCTTAATCGTAAGAACTTAGTACTTCAGAATAATCTAATTAACTTTTATCTCAAGTGCAGAGGCTTTCTCGTCTCCCAAAATCTGTACTGCGACTTCTGCGAATGGCAATTCCAGTGAGTAAACCTTTGGTCCTCTTCTGTATTTATTGGCAGCCGTTCTTTCTTGTCCATATTATTTTGCATCTTGATTTAATTTCTGTTCCAATTCAGGGAGTAACAGATCCAATGCTTTATATTGGAATGCTCTTTAGTATGTTTGCTTGGCATGTGGAAGATCACTACTTATACAGGTATACAGCTTCTGGATCGTAACCATGGTTTTATTTTTTCTACTGTTCCTATCTTATTTAAGAAAAAAAAAGAAAATTTGTTGACTTCAAGAGTGTGAATTGTTTCAAAACAGCATAAATTATCATCACTGTGGAGCATTTAAAACATGGTACGGGGTTCCAGGCCATGCAGCTCCAGGTTTTGAGAAAGTGGTACGGGAGCACGTATACAATCAGGATATGTTGTCCGGTGAAGGAGATGATGCTGCATTTGATGTTCTCTTGGGAAAGACTACAATGTTTCCTCCAAATGTACTGTTGGAAAATGGCGTTCCTGTTTATAAAGCTGTGCAGAAACCTGGGGAGTTTGTCATCACCTTTCCTCGCGCTTATCATGCAGGCTTTAGTCATGGTAGGATGCATCAGATTTGTTGATTTATAGTATGCTATTTTTGTAATTCCTATGCATCCTGGTTCGTGATAGGGCCTGTTTGGCGCACATGGACCTTTCGCAAAAGTGCCATCTGACTAGATCTATTTGAGAAAGAACCAAGAGCTTTTTCTTTAAGGGCCTCTATGGCCCTTGTGTAGTGTGTTGGACTGCTGTTCAATTAAGTGCTGCTGAAGCACTACACTAGAATCCCACAAACTTCCTCCCAGAAGCTTTGTTTTTGGGCTAGAATATCATTTTGTTCGCCGTCTCATCTATTTGCCAAACACTAACGGTGGTGGCTCCTGCAAAAAGCAGAAGTGCAGGTACTAAAAATCAATCCTCCAACAGATACAGCAGCTATAGAACCAGAAGCTCCAATTTGGAGCTTCTGATTTTGGGCCTAGAAACTTATTTTAACATGTTTAGAGCTTCTGATTATGGCCCAGAAGCTCTTTTCACCATGCATCACATCAAAGTCTCCAAATTTTGTTTCCCAAATATTTGGCTAATACTTTTCAGTACATGTGCTCGGTTGCTTACACGTATCTACCTTGTTGTGTGGTGCTTACCAGGTTTCAATTGTGGCGAGGCAGTGAATTTTGCTATTGGTGATTGGTTCCCTTTGGGTGCTGTGGCTAGCCAACGCTATGCCCTTCTTAACAGGACTCCCTTGCTCCCTTACGAGGAACTCCTTTGCACGGAAGCAATGCTGCTTTCTTGCAAAGTATCAAATCCTGGTTATAAAGTTCTGGCCCCACCTGAAGAATTCTTGTCCCAAAAATCTGTCAAGGTTTCTTTTGTAGAGTTAATGCGCTTCCAGCACCGTGCTCGTTGGCTCATTGTGAAAATGGGCGCTCAGATAGAGTACAAGTCGGATGTTCATTCGACTTTACTGTGTAGCATTTGCCGACGTGATTGCTATGTTGCTTATGTTAAATGCAACTGCATTTTAGACCCTACTTGCCTCCGCCATGGTAAGGAAAAGCCTTTTTTTTTGTAGTTATTTTCCTTTATCTTCCTTCACTTCGTGCTATAGCTATTTGACTTGATTGTCCTTATTGGTGCAATACAGAGCAAAAACTACTGAGCTGCCCTTGCAAGTGTAATAGGATAATCTTTGTAAGGGAGAACATACTGGAGATGGAAGCTTTGGCACAAAAATTTGAGCTGGAAGAAGGCATATTGGATGAAGTACATCGTGGTAATGGCTTGTCTCAACTGGCTGACCCGTTCTTTTGTACTGGTACTGAAGGATACAGCCCGTATTGTGAGACTAAAATTGAAGCCAGGCTCCCAAATGATAGCATTTACAAAGGAGAATGTGTTAACAAACCTTCTCCTGCTGGATCAACAATAACAACATCTTTTGGACTAGATGAGAGTTCTTCATTTAGTGATGTAAGGGTTTGCTTCTCAATTATTTATTTGGCTTTTTTACCTTACATTTCAAAATTTGGTATTTAACCTTCCAGCTTATTGTGCAGGCGCATACTAATTCTGTTAGACGCAATTTTTCTGTTGCAAAGTGTCCGCAGAGCATTTGTTCTCATGATAGTTCAGCTATGGAAGGCAGTGATGATTCTGACTCTGAAGTTTTTCGCATAAAGCGCAGGACCACTAATGTTGGGAGAAGTTCTATTGGTGACGTAACGGTACCAAACTCGACTTATCGCCAGGTATAGCACAAAAATTCACTAGGTTCATATATCTGTTTGACTTGGTCCTATAAACTGGTTAAATGACTATAAAATGTTGCCTGGGAGGTCATGCTGTAACATTTTGAATCTTCTCTTTAAATAAAATTTAGGTTCTTTCAATCCTACCCAGACGTAGTTTACCCTTCATATCAGTTTTTGAGTAAGGCATGCGTGCACCAATTTTATGAATTACTATTTTCTGGTCTATCTTTCATATAATTATTTTTTAGGATTGCATCTATGATAACCAAGACTTTATTTTTCCTGGGGATTATCTTTCTGATCACATCTGTAGCTATTTGGACTCTGCAGTATTAAATATTAATGAGCTTAAGCTGCTTAAATTAATATAGTTGTAACTTTCCATGATATAGCTAAACCAGGTCATTTATTTTGCCCTCTTTCTAGAATCTCCAATTTTATCTGATGTGAAACTGCATTGTCAATCTTCTTCGTGTGGTAATACTTATTCTTCTTTCTTCTGCATTCACAAGACCTGGAAAACTACCTTCATAAGACCGTACAGATTTGTATTTTCCAGATCTTGTTATAAAAACCAAACACAATGTTATGATGAATTGAGTTTTTTTTTTTTTTGGTGTTGAAGGCTTAGTTCTTTCATTTCTTTTCGGTCGTCTATGTCATTTACAATTAAGTTTCATAATCCCATTTAACTTGAAGCATTGCTGTACTAGGCATTCAAACGATTGAGGAAGGCCTACCCTGACGTAAGACATGTACGTTTGCAATCAGAATCCATTCAGGAAACATCGGAATCCGTTCGGGAAACATCGGATCATTGCTCTGTTCCAGCTACTAATTCTAGGCAGAATTTTGAAACTGCTTCTAGAAGCTGGAAAGGCGGAGCTTTCCCAATATCCAGGAAGATTAAGCAAGAATTGTCAGAAGTCAAGCTCACTAACGATGATGAGGCCAGTAAGAGTGAAAACAGTGTCAGATTTAACAGAGGGGAGCTACCTAGAGAATCACCTTCCATAGAGCTCGGGCCAAAGCGCTTGAAAGTTAAGGGTCCCTCCACAAAATCTATCAGTGGGCATGCTTTGTATTAAAGCATAGTTGATTGATTCTAACCACAGGAAAATTTAACTTCACTCTAACAACAGAAAGCAGAGAGATGCAAAGATTGGTTAACAGGGGTGAGTTTAGAACAGGTAATGATTCGTGTAGTCCGATTCTTTGTGCGAGCCCTCGAATTGAGGTTCTTGCACGGCTGGATTCTTACGGTTCTCTGCCGCAGTTTCTTCCCTTTCATCTTTTTTTCTTTTCATTTTCATTTAGCCCTTGGAGCAGAGGACCCTGCAAATTCTTTGCGGAGAATTTGTACTAGCTGTAAATTTGTTGTTTCATTCATGTAGATTGGCTTCACAACATTCTCCATGAATTCCAGTCTAACCACATTCCTGTTTAATTTCTACAATTCTTTCATGCAGTTTGTTATACTTTTTTGATGTTTAAAATGATTGTGAGGAAATTGTGGAATATTAACTGTCTTAACTGAGTAGTGTTCTTATATTTAGTGATATGTCTAGGAAAAGTAGACGAAACAGGAGTACCAATAGAAGGCAGATACTACATGAGACAAGACACGGGAAATTGTTTTCTCTGATTCCCCTCGTGTTCTATAATTTCTTACAAGCTCTAAAATGTAGTATATTTTCTGTAGTAGGTGATATTAATAATTCTGTGATTTAAGATATTAATGTGTTCGGCATGTGGTGATGTTGGATTATTGTGATAATCTAGGATGTTCCCTGCCTGCACTGGCCATTTAGCCCATTAGTAACTACTGCAGCGTGCAATATGATATACATATTCAACAGTACATGTGGTTAATATTTAATTACTGATCTAAATTGAGAGCGCTACTATGAAAGAATGCTTATGTTATCACATTTAATAGAACTATGATGCTTCAACAGTGCACTACTAAGCCAACCCAAGAACTAGATAAGCTAGTAAGCGGAACCTTAAGAACGAAAATGCAATAGAAAAGTTGAAGCATAACTGTTATGATTATAAAACTGGTAATATTGAGTTAATACACAATTAATTGATAGTAAGGAATGAAAAGCTATCAAGAACTGCATAGCGGCAAAGGAGCGAGAGCATGAGTTACAGCCATTGAGCAAGAGCAAGACCTTAGATCTACTGTGGATAATATGATAAAAAACCAATCATTGCGTGCTCCAGAATCTTAGACCAGTTATGAAAGACAATTCAATGCAGACACTAGCAATCAGAAGATTACATTTGAATGCACGTATCGTAGTAATTCGTCCTGAGCCACTTTAGTACTAAATTCTCTCTTTGTTAGTTCACACTAGATTAGGTTGCCGCCTCCACATATAACAAAAATGACAAAAAAAATCAGCTCATAACACATTAGGCAGCAAAGCATGATAAACTGGAAAGAAAACGTCTAACCACTAACGTCCAAGACCAGCATAACTACTCGACACTTCTCAAGGAATCTCAATCAATCAAGAAACTTCAAAAGCAGTAGTAAAAAGCTGCTTAAAAGCATAGAGTACAGAAACGCTCCCTTTGCAAAGAGAGACCAAACCCTTTTCAAGGCTTGACATGCTCTCTGATGAACTGCTCGACCTGTGATACCTCACTAGTGAGGCCTGATGCCTCGGCCACCGTCACCTTGTTTCGGCATTGTTCGAAGGTGAAAGGTTCTCCAGGAACCCCCAGCATGAACTCATCACTAATATCGGCAGTAGATATTGCATTCCTTGAAGTGCGAAGCTTGTCTCTGCAAAACAAAGCAAACAACGTATTGCTGGTATAGTACCATGAACCTAAATAAGTGGTTATAACTGCAATATTAATTTAGTGCTGTGTTGTGCCATACAATAGATGGAAATATAGAACAAACGATAAAAATCCGAAGTCTTACATTTCCTTCTCCAATTGTTTCCTAATGAACTCCTTAGAGTGAGCTGTTACTTTATCCGTCTTGTTACATAGAATAAGGACAGGGATTCTCTTCTTCACTACACTTGACTTGGTCAAAATATCATACAAGTACCTTCCACATATGAAAGAGAGTTAAAACAAGCGCAAGGAGTAATTATCTAAGTTAATATACCAGCATAATAGCTTATGCACAAACTGATCATACTGTGTCAGATAGTAATCTAAGAAGCCATCGTGCAATAGGGCAGTACAAGCATCTACTCTAAAATCAGTAAGGTACAATTTTTAGTTAGAAAAAAGGCAATTAAATTACTCTGCAGCAGGCCGACAATTTGGCAAGAAATCTAGAGCATCCACAACAAAAATGAGACCAGCAGCATTAGGCAAGAATTCATCAAGCTTGGGCTTGAGCCTTGAATGTCCAGGAACATCAACTAAATGTACGGGTTTAATTTTGCCCTTCTGCAAGAAGAATGATAGTTCGATAATCAGCGTATAGCTAATACTGTTTTCATTAACCATTGAAATATAGACTGGAGAGGCAGCATTAGATATAGCAGTATCATTCTCTCAGCATACGTCAAATTGTAATATATCAGAAAATCTTACCTTTCCTAGTTCAGAATGCAGCACGAAAGTACCATCATTTGGTTCCATTGAAGTTACAGTACCTTGATGTGGAGATCCATCACGAAGCTAGCATACAAAAAAGTACACAAAGTTATTCAGCAAATTAACTAACAAGCAAACTGATTGTCCATCTGAACACTATCAAAAATTAGTAACAGTGCTTGCACTTCTTGCTAATGGAACATACATACTAGAAAGTAGAGTGCCTGTCACGTTCATGTTTCTACAAGTGCTAACACTTGGAATTTGAATTACCAGTTTTAATATTATACACCCATGCTCAGACGCCAGGAATAACGATGAATGTATAGAAATTCTCGACTCCAAGCAATAATACATTCAGCAGGCAGCCAGGTTTGATATTCTTAGTTATTAATGTGGTAATTTGCAAGGTGTAGCGTCAATATATTAGTACTTGCCTCATAAAACCAAGAGGCTTCTAAGACAGGTATCTACTGGAACACAGATGAATACCTGGCAATACCTGGTAGAAGAGAATAGTTTTTCCGCTGCCACTTAGCCCCGCAAGCACCATGGTGTTAGATTTCGAGGTTTTCAGCAACGAGACTGATAAAGGAAAGCCACAGATCAATAATTAGATACTGTTCATTAAATTCACATCTCTGACATAAGCTAACAGGAACCTATATATTTAAAATCCTAACAAGATCCAGTAGCAGGCTACATTCAACAACACACTTAAAGAAATCTCCTTTCTCGAAACATTTTGCAGGAAAAAATTTAGAATCATTTTTCCAAAAAACTACCGCCAGTTTCGGGTCAATCTAAAGGAATCTGAGTCCCATCTTTTATATAACTCTGCCTAATATCTGCAAGCCTAGTAAGCATCATTATGTCTCCATATCAATTTCAGAAAAAACTTCATACTTCAGAATTAACTAATTTTAGCTCAACTACTCTATGAACATGTTACGCTGATCTCACCAAGAAATTCTATAATTAAAATAAATTCTACCAAAAAGGCCATCCGTCGATACTCAAAACAATTAAGTATTAACCCACCAAATGAAGGCATAGTATAGAACAGTAGGTACAACAATCTTACAAAGGACAAAGAGTACAACTGTTAATGCCAGAACAGCGACAGCAACATAGATCTGCTCAACGGGCTGTCGGCGAATCCATTGTTCAATTTGAGATATCCACTGATCCATAACTGCAGCGTGAGCAAAGCAAGTATTAAAACACAACATACACCAATAAATAGCGAACTCACGTAAATTGTACCTGAAATTTCACTAGTATTTCAGAGACTAGGGTGAGATATTACACATGTGGATTGAAAAACCAAGTGAGACGTAGCAGTTGCAAAATGAAATGCGGCATAGAAATGTACGAAGCAGAACAGACTACGGTTTCTAAGCATATATTTCGGTAGTTCATTCTCAATCCTACTATAATAGTTCTTGTTATTTTACTAATTCATGCTCACATAATTACTTCACTCCCTAAAGATGTTCTACATGCTCTTTTTTTACAGTAATCTTCACATTAAATAACGCTTTTCGAAAGTTTTCGATTTCTTTCATATAATATCCACAGCTTACAATGACAAAAACACTGAGATAAATTAAAATGTATGGATCATCACCGTACGATCCCAATACTTCAACTTAGTCCCAAAACATTTTCCTCGTCTTAAATGGAAAAACACAAAGACCAAATTAAACAAAGAAAAATGATTTACAAATAGATCTAACCCACCACTACCTCCGGATTAAGCCCCACCCAAAAAAAACAGAACGAGATGACTAGATCTAGAAATTACCCAAAAAAATAAGTAGATATCGCATAAAAGAAGAGTAAAAAAGCAACATCTACTTCACCTGCTCAGAGACTCGAGAAACGGAGAGCACGAAAGGGCGAATAATCGCGCGATGAGCAACGAAGAACCTCAACAATGGCGTTGAGAGAGAGAGAGAGAGAGAGTTTGGAATCGGAGGCGAGGGGTGGGTTTCGAGGGTTCGCGGAGGAGAGAGAGAGAGAGAGAGAGAGGAAGTCGAAAATTCTAATGGGGAGCGGTGTTGATGGCCACCACGTGGAAGACGTGGGTTGCACCCGGTTCACAGCTTTTTTTAATTATATTTTAATGTAATAAAGGTATATATTAATAATTTATGATATAATTTATTTATATATAAGAATTTTTTAAAAGTAAGTAATTTGAAGATAGTCTAATTGTATAAATATAATATATAATACTAAAAAAAATTAAGATATAAAAAAATATACATTTTAAAAGATTATTATTTAGAAATCTTTTAATTGACTAATAAATATTTAGATATCATAAAACATAAATATGTATTATATTAAAGACTAGTGCTAACTGTAAATCTAAAAAGTAAATGTTAATCTTATATCTAATTTATTCAATTTTTATGTTAATCTTAATAATTCTTTCTTTAATATTAAAACTATAAAAATCGTGTGTTTTTTTTTTAAATTTTTCATGCAGTTGTTAGATTTGTAGGCATATGAGGAGCATTTTTTAATGTTAGATTTGAAAATAAAATTTTAAAATAAATGAATGATGCTGCAGGTGCATTGGAATAATCTTCCACTACTTCCTTCATAGTTGGGCTAGGAGCTGATTTGTGTGGCCAAGTTTGAATTCTAATTGATTCATATTTCTAGTTAAATTTATTTCTAAATGAAATAAATAAAACGGGTAATCTATTATCTACCTCTAAAAAAAAAAGTTCTCTTCTAAGTTAAAAATTAAAGCAAGTAAATCTAAACATTTGAAATAATCAACGAATTAGATTGTAAATTTTCCAGAAATAAATTTATGTATTACATTGTTTCACAATCCAACAACTATCTAATTTACAACTAAAAAACAGACAAATTTTGTTTTATATATTATCAAAATTAACTGTTTATCGAATAATTTTATTTAATTTATATGATTCTATTATATTAATTATAATAACTATCTTTATGGGCTGATTTATTTTTATAAAGTTTTACGACTGAATTTAATAATTATCTTAGAATTTTATAGCTATTGCCCAATGCAAAAGAATAATTATTTTAATGCAGCTAAATAATTAAAACAAATGTTTTAGTGCAGAGAATTTTTTGGTAATTTAGGCTCTTTTTTAATTTCTTTCCCTTGTTGAGGTGAACCTTCAATCATTCCTATTCCTATTATTATTATAGTTTATCCTTGTTTATAAATAGTGACAAATTTGTCCCATCGCATGATTGGAAGTTAGGTTCCGTGCGGCAATGGATTGTGACAGAGCTTCAATCCGACGGCTGAGAAGCCATCATCAGCCCCCTTACCGTCGGATTCAGCTCTTGAGCTTATCCGCATGTTCCGCGCCCAGCTCGTGCCACGTGTCATCCACCGTCGCACGGGAATCATCCAACGCTTCTTCGCGTGGGAGTCCGCGAGGCCCCAGAGGTCACGCGCCGAGCACGTGCTTTAGAGCTCGCACCGTTGTGATTGGCCCTCTATCTACTCGCCACGTGTCTCCCGGCGCCTCGGCCCCTTCGCCATTGGCGGCCCTCTCCTCCCCTCCCTCGCCTACCTTGTTCCCGTCTCCAAAATATCAATATTTAATAAAAATATAAAAAATTTGGAAAAAACGATTTTTTGGTTCCTCTGTAAAAAGACCTCGAGATCGGACCAATGAGCTTTTAGAAACGGAGCTATAAATAAACCCTTTTCACCCTCTTCATCGTTTTCGTCTTTTTTTACTTTTTTTTCTCGCTCGCTGTTTCCTCTCTCTCTCGCTACCCGACTCCCCGCTCCGCCATAGCTCGCTGCAGGATTCTAGGGTTTTCCTAAGGTTAGGGTTAGGGTTAGGGTTTTTGAGGCGATTTCATTGGGCGGAAGAGGAAGGATCTTGCGTTCGTTCGCCTCGTTCTTGGAAGACGATGCTGACGCTTTCGTCTCCTCCGCCGAAGATCGCCGGAGCTCTTCCTGGCTTGTGGTTCTTGATTCCCGGTAGTCCCGCTTCATCTTCTTCGAGTTCTCGGCACGGCATTTGCGTGGGCTCCTCGTTTCGATCGAGTAGATGGCGATGCCCCTGTGGGATCTTGAAGTGGAGGGAGAGGGCAAGGGCGGAGGCTGTGGTGAGAGGGATTAAGGAAGGGAGGGGCTGGAGAAGCGTGGGGAGGAGAGCGCTCGTTGCGTCGGATAAGGGGGCGGAGGAGGAGGTTGATTCCAGGCCCTTTCTAAGGGCCCGAACTGGAGAAGGTTTGCCTTGTTGCTAATATTGGAAGCTTTGTTGCTCTTTTCCGAAATAGTTTGCTTTCTTCATTATATTCTTTCGCTGTGGTTCTTGAATTGTAGAACTTTGTATTTTTTTTAAAAAAATCTTTTCAGGGTTTTTACTAATTACAAATCCTTCATTGCCTCCTCTTATTATATCATAATCATCTCAAATTTATTCTAGAAAAGGTTTGGATAACGAAAACTTGTGGTTTGAGTGTAAACAAAAGGACATTACCTTCACTTTCTATTTCCTACTGGGTGTATCTAGTCTGATATCTGACAATACGTTTAAGCTTTTTTTTTTATCGCTGCAATTATCCCTCTAATGTTTTTGTCTTGAAACTTTTATTAATTCTGTTTCTTTCTATCTATAATTATTCCAAAGCAGTATCTTCTTACATTCTGCTTAGGCTGTGTTGTTAGGAGATAGTCAGTGTATTAACCTTCATTCCTTTGACTTTATTGATAAATTTCCTCAGAGCTACTTTCTCATATCAGAAGAGAAGTTGAAAATGGACGGCTATGTTCAGATGTTGCTAATGGGCTAGAAGAGCTCTATTACAATTACCAAAATGCGGTAAATCAAGTTATCTATTATGCCAATATTTTTGGGTACTCTTTCCATAGTTTATTTCTCTAATGCCTCTGTATGCTAAGCATAGCTGCTCATGAATTCACACCTTTCCATAGTTTATTTCTCTAGTGACTAGGTATGCTAATCATAGTTGTTCATGATTTCACATGTTCAGCCCTACTAAATGTTGCTTTTTCTGTTCTCCTTGTATAAAATCTTGGTATACTTAAAGGTGCTGTGAAGCTTGTTTGTAGTTTATTATTATGTCTTGCTATTTCTATCGTCAGTTACCTAATTTATTTTACCACTGTTTTTCGAGTTAAATATCCTTGGCATGTGGAGTTGGAAAACTAACTGGTTAGAAATGAAAAATACATACAGCATGGGGAAATAATCAATGCGGGCATAGCATTTTCATGGAAGAAGACTAAAAGATAGTACAATGAAAATTCTGTTTCTGGAGTTACGTTCATTAAGTAATGGCATATGTAGGATTTCTGAGAAGACAGGCGTAAATAGATGATAATATTTATAAGTTTTCATGTATATCTAATTAGCAGCCAAACATGTTAATTTTTTGGCAAGATGAGACAACTGTATGATCAATAGGGGCTCTTAATAGGAAGTCTTCTTAGACAAGACATCTGTGGACTGCATGTGCAGATCATGTTTAGTGCTCTGCCATATATGGCTGATTATATATTTTGAAAGTGACATGTTGTTTCTTTGGCATACCACCTCACCTTCCTTGCATGTGTGGCTTGTAGTGGACTAGTTGCACAACTTCCTTTTTGTATGTTGTAACGTTATTAAGATTGGCTAGGTAATGCTATCTAGATTTTCTTACATGTGAGTTGCTTTAAAATTCTGGAACAACTACTAGGAGAATGATTGTTAAATATGAAGTAACATCTTTTGAACAATAAGAATTTTTCAGTTTAACTACCTTTGTTTTTTAAACTGAGCTTATATAATACAACTGCCATAAACAGGTTTCAGTTGTACGCTCTGTAAGTCTTGGTTTTGTGTAGTTAGTCGTTTGGATGTATTTAACTGGAATACAACTTAGCAACTAGCAAGCATGATGACGCAGGAAATTTACTTGTGGCGGCTGATTAAAATGTGCTTGAAATTTTTATGAGCGAGCATGTTGCTTGAATCCTCTCCTGGTTGTCCATAGTGTGTGATAATATTTCAATTAAGCTTCTCCATTCTATTTGTGGGAGATTGCTCATGATGTGTAGCTAAGAAAAACCTTTTGGCTTGTCAGGTTCTGCAGGGTGGTCATCCCAATGCTAAGGAGATTATACTTTCCAATATGGCTGTTGCATTTGAGCGTATTTTGTTCGATATAGAGGTTTCACTTTTCATTTTGTTAATCTTTCATGACTCTTTACACCATGTGATGTTTTTAAAGTTCCAGTTTTCCACATACATTTGTTAGAAAACTACATTGGTGTTACTATTTGTGTTGGTAAAACTAAAGCTCTATATTGCTTTCAGGATCCATTTACCTTTTCACCTTATCACAAAGCGATAAGAGAACCATTCGACTATTACATGTTTGGTCAAAATTACATTCGACCGTTGATAGATTTCAGGTAATTGAAGATTATGATAATTTGAGTGATTGCATCTTGAAATATGGTTTTTTACAAATTCATTGCCTTGAATATGTGTGTATATATATATATATATATATATATATATATATATAGAGTTAGGCCATATATGTATATGTATATGTATATATGAATTGAGCTAGAATACTTTTAGAAGCACCAAACCCTCGGTGCTTCTAAGTTTCTAGCCCTTGGATCTACTCCTTAATTACTAATTCTCCTTGGATCAAACACTATTTCACCTACCACCACCTACCACCATCATCTCAACCCTACATCTCTTCATCCAATGGTTAAAAACTCAAAAGCACCACCCCCTTGGTGCTTTTGAGAGTATTCTAGCTCAACTCATATATATATATATATATACATATATATATACATATATATACATATATATATACATATATATACATATATATACATATATATACATATTGTTTTATGTAAGTATCATGTCTCTTTCTAACTTGTTCTTTTCGGGAATAAAAAGAAGGTGGTTAGTAAGTTCTAAATACATGTGACTAATTGCACTTTGGTGCAATTAATAACTCGTCATCATGTTATTTAGCCTAGTCAGTGGCCAACTTTCCAATTTCACTTTCTTTGTCTGTGAATGTTTCTGAGACTTGTTTAACCTTCATTAACTTGTCCTCTACTATTATCTGTAGGAGAGAGCCCCAAACGTGAAATTTGGCTCAGTTGCACATCCCACCCGAAGTTCAAGAACTTCATTCTACTATGAGAACAATTATTTTCTTTTAATCAGCCAGTTAATTGAAAATTTCCATTAAGTTCTCTAACTACAATTAGTTTGTGACTGTCACGTGAGGGAAAGAAACTACTTGTGCAATAATTTCTGCACTATTATCTTAGGTACTAGTTTCAATATGACTCATTGTGCAGTGCACCGTGGCCATACATTCCTACAATAGCTTTCAATTAGGCAATATTTGAATTTATTTACACTGAGATAATAGAGATTATGTATAATAACTGGTTCTATATGCACTTATTATTAATTTTTTCCCTTTTGTCGGCAGAGATAGGTCTATTTGTGTTGTTATATGTTCATTTATAAAAACTCGTATGGCGATATTCCCATTTGCTATTTTGTTGTTGTCATTGAGGATAGTTCTTGCACTTAACCTCTCTGTTGAGCAGGGCCTAATCTGAAACCAATATTACACAGGAATATTATTGTTGTTTGTTTTTTGCTTGCTAAAATTTATTGTCTATCTTAGTGTTCTCATGTGTGCCTTTTTCTCATTATGTGTTGTCATACACCAAAACATCTCTACATTCGTGTGCATTCAAATTACCAGTTATTGTTTCTGGCCAATATGATGACGTATTACTCTTTGTATGCGCAGAAAGTCTTATGTTGGCAACATTTCGCTTTTCTGTGAAATAGAAGAAAAGCTCCGGCAGGTAATTCATGTAGTCGGCATGATTATATGTTGTGAGTTGATAGCTTGGTACTCTCTTCTTCTTTTTTTCTGGTGCTATTTTATTTTATTATACCCTCAATGTGCTCAATCCCCACTTGAACTCATGCTTTATTCTAAAAATAAGATGCTCATGTTTGGCTCGACATACCAAATGAGCCAAACAACCAAGCAGGAAGCTGTCGAACTACTGGTTCTAGTTTCAAATTTCAAGGACTGATGTTTTTCCTCTTACAGTTCATCAGTTTTAAATTCATAATGTATACAGGGCCCATGTTTTTTATTAATTGAGTCCCATTCCTTCAAGATTTCCAGCCTGATTATGAATTTTGAAACTATTCTTGAGATATTACACTAGAAGGTGCCTCCATGGGGAGGAAGACCAAAATTGATGGTAAAAAGAAATAATGAGGAAAGACAGGACAGCAGTTAGTTTAAAAATAATCTTACCCACAACAAAGTTTAGTGGGGGATATGATTTGTCATCTTGTTGCCAAATTGGAATTGTTGAGACTAAATGTTTACTTTTAATTGCTGTTCTCGTTGAAAATTTTAGTGAAATAGAATATAAATGTGGAGGTTTATATCATTCTTTTTGAGTCAGCTTAAATGGGTTGCTTGGTTATGCTAATATTTATCCTTTTTTTGGTGCTAAGAAATTCATATTTTTTTTATTTGCTGTATGGTGGAAGATTTAAGTTTAAGATGTCAACAACTTTTTCTTTTTTCTTTTTTGGTTGGGGGGGGGGATGTTCTTGTTATGTAATGTGTCTTTGTGGTGGGATAAAAAAAAAAAATCAAGTACACGGTGCTAATTTTTCTGTGTTTTTTGTACATGACTTCTAGTTTCTTGCTTTATGGTAGCGGCTAATTTTTTCTTTTTTCTCTTGTAGGGTCACAATGTTGTTTTGATGTCTAACCATCAGTCAGAGGCAGATCCAGCAGTCTTTGCTTTGTCGCTTGAACGAACCAATCCACGAATTGCTGAGACTATAGTAGGCCAAAAGTCTTCCTTATTCAGAATATTATGTTGTCAATTCTAATGAACTGTAATCTGCTAGTAGGATATACGTGAATTGCAATGCTGTGCTTCAGGTTTTTGTTGCTGGAGATAGGGTTGTTAGTGATCCACTTTGCAAGCCATTCAGCATGGGAAGGTCTATATTATACTTTGCTAACTAATGTGCTGGGAGCTCGTCAATGTTTTCTGTTTGCCATTTTGTGATGGATACTTATTACTTCCTGCCATCTTTCCTTTTTTTTTTGCCACTAGAAATCTTATCTGTGTATACTCAAAAAAGCATATGGATGATGTTCCCGAACTTACTGAGATGAAAAGGAGAGCGAATACTCGAAGTCTTAAGGACATGGCTTTGCTTTTAAGGTACGCTGTTGTCACCATACCGATTGAAAAAATAAAGCTGTTCATCATTTCATTTATGGTCTTATATCATTTCATTTATGGCCCTCTTTGGCTTGCAATATTACTAGAACTATGATGCTATGAAGTAACCTCATTAGAAGTTAAATTGGTTAATTATTTTGATTGCTGGGGAAAGTCAGCAGAGCTTGCAGTCCTGTCAGCAGAAGATCTAATAGAGGTCTAATAGTGAGTAGAATCTCTTTACACGATAATGACATATGGTGTTGATCTACGAATCCTTCAGTTTTGGTCAACTTTAAGATCATTTCCTTAGCATGCTAATGTTTGATTTTATTTTCTACTAAATGATTTATAACTATTGATAACCTTTTGCGTTCCTCTGGAACTCTCTAAGGTAGTGTTTTTCCTAAACATCTGACTTCTGCTTGCTCTTTGGGATATTTGGGTGAGGTTGTCGCCTGCTTCAGAGTTTTACTGTGATTTCTAGATTTATACTTTCGTGCTGGCTTATACTTAATGTATATAGGGGTGGGTCTCAAATAATATGGATTGCACCAAGTGGTGGAAGAGACCGTCCGGATCCAGTGACAGGGGAATGGTCTCCAGTAAGTTTTTGTCTGTGAACATAATTCCTGATTTGTTGTAGTCCCTTTTCTCTTTTCCTCAGTTTCTTTTTTTTTTCCTTTTGTAGCATTATGCTAAGAAAATACATGTTTGTTTATAGCTGCTTGGTACTTATCTTTTTAGCATTCTTCTTAATGCCTGATCAATTTTTTCATGTGATGGTTAGTTACCTCTTTAGATACCTGAGAGTTGTGTACATAACCCTTAGTAGTCTCATTTGTTGCTTTGGAGGTCTCAGTGAAGTTGCTGGGTTTGTATAGTTCATCATATAATGAAAACCTGGTCTTTTGCTAAGAGTTCTCAATCCTCTCATTATGGTGTTGATGGTTGGTAGATGATAGCTGAGCATCCAAATTTATGTATCATATCCCATATAGCCCCCTGTTGGAAAATGATCAGAAGTTTCTTGGCTCTAGTATAGGTGACTTGGATTTAGGAATTCTGGGCCAAGTGGTTTTGGGTCTTTAGGCCTGCAAGCTACTTATACTAGTTGGTTGGATTTGGTGTGTTATATTCTATCTCAAGAGTTTCTCCAAATCCATGTTCCCCTCATCAGGAAGGGAACACCATTTTGGAACATTTGGGGCTATCAACGTTTGGAATTCTGCCAGTTCACCGTCAATGAAATTCTACAGACGGTACAACTGGCTACCACTGTCTAGCACTTAATTATTACTGCCTTTGCTATGCTGCCCCAAGAATATCTGATATCATGCTTATGGTGCTTCTAGTGCATGCATAGTTGCACTGTTACAATTTACGAACGGTAGTATTTTTGTCACTGGAATATTTCTGCCTTCGACCTTATCTTGAGACATCATAATCGTCGCTTTAAACCCATCTACTATTTGGGGAATATAGTACATCCAATTCTTGCAAGAAGATAATCAAGAAACAGAATACTTTTTGTATTAAATATAAAAAGAACGTCATAATGTAAAATTAGTTGTTGGGATTAAATAAAATTGTCTGATTCCGACAAAGTGTTTAAGCTGTTACTGTTTATGTGCTCTATGGTTGCTTTCTAATTTTCATATTTGATATATAATATATACTACTGGTACTGATAAAAGCAAGGTCAGGCTCCATTTGATTCATCTTCAGTGGACAATATGAGAAGACTTGTAGAGCACTCTGGTGTTCCTGGGCATATATATCCACTCGCATTATTATGTTACGAGGTCATGCCTCCACCACCACAGGTATGTTCATTTGCTAGTTGATTAATATTTAATAGATATTGGCCTCTCTATCTCTCCCATATTAATATTTGTAGATATTGGCCCCCCTCTCTCTCAACCTTTCCTTTTTTTTCCTCATTTTGTTCGCTATTAGGTTGAGAAACAAATTGGTGAGCGAAGAACAATCTCCTTCCATGGAGTTGGCATGTCGGTGGCTCCAGAAATGAACTATAAAGATGTTACATCTCATTGTGAGAACCTTGAAGAGGTAAATTCTAGATGTTCAATGTACTTTTTTCTTATTTCAACAGTGTAAGGCATCGAGTGCTTCTAGGTTATATATTACTTAGTACTTACTATTATTATCAAATAGTTGTTGAATTAATCATTCTTTACATTCCCTTTCTGTCCTTAACTGAAGTAATTTGCTGTTGCAGGCTAAGGAGGTTTTTTCACAGGCTTTGTACAATTCAGTGACTGAGCAATACAATGTTCTCAAATCTGCTATTTATGGCTGTCGAGGACTAGAAGCATCTACATCTGTTGTCTCCCTTTCACAACCATGGCAATAAATTTTTCCAGGAGGTCTGTCGTTTTTATTTTTCACTCCTTTTTTCATTTATTTTCTGCTTGTTTAGTCATAGAATTTTGAACTACAGGTTTTTTACCCAGAAATTTTAACAAAACAGTTAGAAATTTTAACAAAACAGTTATGATATAATGTGGAAAATTTTCTGTGAATTCATAATAATAGTTTCAAGGTTAAGTGCATTTGGTTACAATTTTGCAGTTGGATCTTCTATGCGTTAATCCTTGAGCGATTGTGCTATTTTGCTGTATTCCTTCAGTACCGGTATTTCAAATTTGCTTTTCTTGTTTGAATGATACTGAGACATCTGTTATCCTCACTTTGCTAAAAAGTAGTGTATATACTAAAGTGTACTCGTAACTTGTTTACGTAGACATCTCTAGACTTTGATATCACGATATTTGTCACTTTAAGAACATAACTCCAAATGTTTTGGTGTGCTTAATTGATTCTCTCATTGAACCTAGCATTGATTACTATGCCAGTGTTTATATCTACATTTGTATTTTCATCCGAAGGGGTAAAGATACTTTGCTCTATATTTTTACGGTCTTTTTCTATAGGCTTCTACATTAGCCGCTTTTTCAATTTCTCCGAACTTGTGCATGGCAACAAAAGATGCATTGAATAGAGTGCAGCTCGTATATCATATGGGGGTCAGCTAGCACTTGTATATAGTGGGTATCTTCAGCATTTGTGATTGGCCCCTTTCTTGCCTAGGTGCTAGTATTATCCAGTTGGATTGGAGCTGATGATAATGGTGCGTGAGCATATTTAGAAACTGTTTTGAGAATATTTAGGTTGACTATGATAAAAATTTGAAGAACCTAGGCTCATCAGGCAAGGTTGTGATATCTTGAGTCAAGGAGATCTGGCACAACAGCGCAATGATTTATTGTTCTGCTTTTTTTAAGTGCAACTAAAATTATATCATTGAGATAATACTGGAATGGTAGCCTGTAGCTGGATTCATAACTAGAGGGAATGGAGTTACTAATGATAGTTGGTGTCAGTTCCACTTTGAACTCTAAGAAAGACTAGTGAAGTCCTTTCCTGAACCTCGCAAAGTTCTTCCAATTATTCCATTTGTGGGCATTTGTAGGTTATTCTCAACTTTTTTCTGTTGTTAGCATCATTCAGAGAGTTTATAATTTTTCAGAACTGTTTACATATATGCTGTGTGCCTGTATCTGATTCATAGTGTTTCTTATCATCTGATTCACATGATTTTGTGATAATATACTCTGTATTGACAGATGTGTTTCTCGGGACAGCTATTATCAAGTCACATAACGTTGCAAATATATTATTCTAGTTTCAACTCTTTTTGTGAAGGAACTAAGCAGGCTGTTACTATCTTCAGCGGAAAGTTCCCATTGTTTCCCCAAGGTACAAAAAAGAACTGGTAGACAATTACCTTGCTCTTTGCGCTTATTTCTTAGTTGTAAGCGTCAAATAGATTAGTGCTTACGTTGCCACCGTCTTGATTCTTTGTCCCTACACTGCAACTTCAACTTTCTTGTAACTAGTTTGGAACAGATTCCTCGTTCTTCTTTCACTTGCAAAGAACTCATGGTGATGAAAATTCTATCAATTTTTTTTTTTTTTTTTTTTTTGTAGGAAACAATGTTTTTGTTTTCCTTACACTGCATATTTCTCCAAGGCAAGCTACTGTAGCGCATCTGCTGGGTACGTACTTGCAAGTTTCTGCAGCCATGAGTTCCGTTTCTACAACAATTTCAAGCAGATATTTAACTTGTTTCAACCTGTTTGTAGAGGATTAGGCTACGCCTTTCAGAATGTGTGGTAACACTATTATGCTCATCATATTCCTTCTGTACAGATATAAACGCCAAAGCTTGAGCAGTTGGTGTACATCATTTCGTTCTCGCACTGTTCTTTATTGATTTGATATTAGTTAGTGCAGAGCTCTTATCAAACCCATTAACGTCATTATTGAGTATGTTAGTCTATTCTTTTTCTTGTCCGTATTCTCTTGTTTGCCTGCATGATTATGCATGCAACTCCCCATATGTGGTTGACCGACAGATGGACAGTATATTAAATGCCTTTTGCTTAAGGTGTAAGAGCTAATCCATATTCGATTGCCGCCTATATACCTGTAATCTATATGACTATATCATTCAGCCACCTACGGTGTCTATATTATGTGGGCAAGCAACCAATCAATAAATGGTTGCTGAGCCGTTCATTAACTCGATATATTGGGGACCCGGCGTTTTTTCTCATTAAAATAAAAGCAAAATTGGGCCGCTGCATATAATAGGGATTCATATTTGAATGGCCCGAACATAACGGCTCGAGCTTACGTTATCACGTGAGTCCTGAATAGAAAAATATAATCGTATAAATCAGCCTCGGAGCAGTGTTTCATTACATTCTCATGAGATATCGAGTTTGAGGAGACTTCTCCGCGTAATAAAGAAATTGTTGGCTACACTCGGTGTATTCCTGCATTTCAGGCTCCAGTAAGTCATAAATTCTATTATTTAGTGCTTATTATTAGAATTTAATTAATTAAATGTATTCTATGAACTATATATATATATATATATATATAAAATTGCTTTTGGGATTATTTTGTTTTGGAAAAAGAAAAACTTATATTTATAATATACAAAGTGTGGAAAAGTAAAACGACCCGCGCAGAGTCAGCATCAAGCGACTGCAACGACAAGGCAGCGAAGGAACCAAAGAAAAAGAAGAGCATAAAAAAGTAAAAGAGAGAAGGGCCAAAGAGGGGGGGGGGGGGGGGGGGAAAGAAAAAAAATCATCTAATCAAAGGAATCATCGTCCTCTTTTTCTTTAATTTAATTCCAGGTAATTGATAACAGTTTCCTTTATTTTATTTTTATTTTCTTTTTTATTTTTGGGATTAGGGGCATGTTCGTTTCATTGGCATATTGTGATCGAGAATCCGTTAGTTGCTTTACTTTTGTCTGGTGGTGATTTGATCTCTACTGGGGAGAAAGATAGATGCGATCTTCTGTCGAAACCCTAATTTTTGGTGGGCATATTTTGTGGGTTTATTAGGGTTCGTCTCAGATTTCGTTTTATTACATTTGTGTTCTAACGAAACCCTAGATGCTTGTGTTTGGTTTACCGATTTTCAGTTCCATAGTTGGATAAACGTTCGATTTCGATGACTTCTGTGGGAAGTTTAGGGTTTTGATCAGCTACAGACCAAAAGAATTTGTTCGTTCAGTTTTTGCTTGTAACGTAGTTCAATTATTTTACTTTTTGTTGGACTTTGACATGTTCATATGGGATATAATACTTCAAAATTATCTGATCACAGCTAGAATTTTTTTTTGTTTTTTTTTGTTTTCTTAAACAATCAGCATGGCTTTTGATGATGCCGCTCTCTTTCCCTATTGTTTTTAGGTTGCGATTTCTTGTTTAGTAATTTTTGTTTTTGTTTTTTTTTTTTTTTATTTCTAGTCGAATGTCAAATATCTTTTAATGAGAAATGAAATTAGAGGTTCATTCCATCTGCAAGCTCACTCTAATGAAAGAATTCTTTCGACAGTTGTAACCCCTAACTCCTGATAGAAAAATGAGCGACAATCTTATGGACAAAGTTAGCTCCTTGAGCGAGCGGTTGAAGATAAGCGGGACCGAGGTTGGCCGTAAGATGTCGGCCGGCATGAGCTCCATGAGCTTCAAGGTAAAAGAGTTTTTCCAAGGCCAGAACCCCGCAGAGAAGATCGTCGAGGAGGCCACCTCGGAGAACATGGACGGCCCGGATTGGTCAGCCAACCTCGAGATCTGCGACATGATAAATAGCGAGAAGGTCAACAGCGTCGAGCTGATCCGTGGCATCAAGAAGCGGATCATGCTGAAGAACCCCATGGTGCAGTATCTTGCCCTCGTTCTTCTTGAGACGTGCGTGAAGAACTGCGAGAAGGCTTTCTCTGAGGTTGCTGCTGAGAGGGTTCTTGATGAGATGGTTAAGTTGATCGACGATCCGCAGACTGTGGTGAATAATAGGAACAAGGCTCTTGTCCTTATCGAAGCATGGGGCGAGTCCGGTGATGAGCTCCGGTACCTGCCAGTATACGAGGAAACTTATAAGGTATATAATTTTCCTGAAAATAATCGCTGATTAATTATGTTAGGGCGATAGAGGCACCGCACAATCTGTTTCAAAGGAATGCATTTTGCTTACTAAGAATTAAAACGCTTTAAAAGAATCAGGTCTAGTAATAATATACCTAGTTTATTCTTTGTATTGCTGTCACTAAATTTAGATACTGTGTCTTTCTGTGTTACTTCTTAATTGTTATGCTGTAGAATATCTATTAATTTGATGAGGATAATGAAATATCTTATGTCAAGTACTTCTCTTGGTGTTCAATTGTGACACCAATTTAAAGGAGTTATGCTTGAGAGGGTGTTTCTTTCAGTATTTCTAATACTATTCTGGTTTTTTAGAGCTTGAAATCTAGAGGAATTCGTTTCCCTGGACGAGACAATGAGAGTTTGGCTCCAATATTTACTCCGCCACGCTCAATTTCAGAGACAGAGTCATATGCCAATGTCACTAACCCAACTTACCATGAGGTTGCTGTTCATAGTTTCACAGCTGAACAAACCAAGGAAGCATTTGATGTGGCTCGCAACAGTGTCGAGCTTCTTTCAACTGTGCTCTCTTCTTCCCCACAGAAAGAAGCTTTACTGGTGATTTATTTTCTTTGCATGAGTTACTAAAATTGATCTCTCCATTCGGGTAGTAGTACTTCATTCTTTCAAATGATTTAGAGGAAATTGCATTGCTCACTTAAAACTGTTTAGGAGTTATTGCTGCCATTTTGAGTCTTTCCTACTTTCATTGAAGCAGGCATTAGTCTTTTCCGATTGCAATAATGACATAGATATGTCTTATTTAGTGAAATTCTGCCACTTTAATGGGTTTAACATGTTGTCTTTAGAAGACTTAAATTCTGGCCGGCCTGTCCGCACATGCAATTTGGCCTCTTAGATCAAAGTAGGGCAGGATCCTCTTAAAGGACGCTGTATATTTATTCTATCCATGACTTAAGTCGAATGATCTTAGGCAAATAATAGGTTATACTTCCACAGAGAATGTGTGGTGTGAAATCCATGAAAGATGGTTTGATGTGTGCAATCAGCTAGAATGAACTTTAAGAGGAAGGGTTAGAATAGGATTGACACTAAAAGGTAATAGTGACAAAATGATGTGTACTGTGATAGCACTCAGCTTGACAAAAAAAATCTTGTTCTACAACAGAGTCAAACGGAGGAGAAGGACCATACAGTTGACCCCAATAAATAATTGGGACTACGGGATGACCTTTTGCTGCTGCTGCTGCTGCTGCTGCTGCTGTTATTGTTGTTGTCATTGCTGTCATTGTTATTTGCATGTAATATTGTGATAGTACGAAAGAGTGAAAAAATGAAATAGAAACCAGGGTTTTGATGCAAATATTTTCTAACATTTCTTCCCTGTCTATTGATGGGTTCCCTTTCCATTTGTTATTATGGAAGTACAGAAAGATGAGTTCTGATTGACTAAACCAAAGGACCTATCAAGCCACAATTCTCAGATCAGTCTGTTTTAGATTAAAAGGCAGTCAAATACATCCTGGTCACAGTCAAATAAATTCTCGATCTATATTAGGTTGGGGATACAATCACTGTTATATAAGTTCTGGATTTCTTTTTTATTTGGTTTACTAAACTGAATTAATTTCTTCCCTCGGTTAACTTAGTTATTGGCTATTTTTGGTTTCAAAGAATGATAATTAACTGCTCTAGGAATTTACAATCAGCCCTTACTGAAATTAAGTTCCAGTTAACTCTACTAGTTCTGTCCTTTGGTGACATACGTAGTTATCGGCATATATCTTTTTGCCTATAGTTATAATTAATTTTTGCCTATAGTTATAATTAATTGCTTAACTAGTGATTGCACTGTCATTTTTCTTTGTGGCCAGTAGCTGCTGCTTTAATTGTTCAGTTTAGCTATTAGATCTAGGTTTGCGACTTGCTGTGCTCAGGGTGAACAGGACTAGCCTATTAAGATCTTTGGATGATGGTTGGGTTTAGATTTGGTTATAAATTGGTGGGTTACAATTGAGAGAATTTTAAACCATCTCTTTGCTTCGCAGTGAGTCCCGATTCTCCCAATACTGAGCATCACCTGATTGCTCCTTTAGTCGAGTCCCTTCCATTTGTTGACCGCGCATTTTGATACTGTCCAAACATGCCTAAGGTGCTGACAATACAATGATCCATGACCATGCCTAAGATAATCAGTAGGGTTCTGAGGTCTTATCCTGGGTTAGAACTTCTAAATATTGCTAAAAAATTTGACCATAAACTATTATGGGAAGTTTCTTCTCGTGTTCTTGGTAGGTTTAAGCAGCAAAACATGAGGAATAAGTTGTTTGTATCAAAAATTTCATCATCATCTAGTAAAGATTATTGACGTTGTATAATCTCTATTTGTTAAATGAAATATATGTTGAGGAGGATTGTATTAGTGGTAGTCTTTGATATAAAGAAACAGCACTTGATAACATCAGCACAGAGATTGTGAAAATCATCAAAAAGAAAAGAAAAGAAAAGAACCCGGAGAAGCTGGTATTACTTGTTTGCCATACAAGCGAAGCTGGTATCTGACATATTTGTGCTTGCAGGATGACTTAACTACCACCCTAGTACAACAGTGCCAGCAATCTCAATACACAATTCAGAGAATCATTGAATCTGCTGGAGACAATGAGGCCCTGCTCTTCGAAGCCCTGAATGTTAATGATGAGGTGCAGAAGGTGCTCTCTAAGTATGAGGAGATGAACAAACCAACTGTGGCGCAGCCTGAGCCCGAGCCCGCCATCATTCCGGTTGCAGTTGAGCCCGATGAATCCCCTCGCGTAGGGAATGAAGAGGACGCCCTCGTCAGAAAGCCCGCTGCTTCACGAGCAAAATCGAGTGGTGGAGATGATGATATTCTTCATGATCTTGATGAGATGATCTTTGGAAAGAAGGGCGGGAGCAGCACATCTCACGATCATGATCAGAAAAAGGATCAGCACAAGGATGATCTTATCTCCTTCTGAATGAATACCTCTCTCTCTCTCTCTCTTTCTCTCTTTCTCTTTCTCTCTCTCTCTCTCTCTCTCTCTGGACTTCCATAGTTAATTCTGTGCTTGCTGGGCTTTTCTCACTGTTGAAGATATTCGAGCTTTCATGCTATGTAGAGGGAGAATATTATTCTTTTCCATTGTCGGAGCTCCATACTGTTGCTGGAGTTTGGTTTTATTTACGTAGCTCTTGGCTTTCTTATACTGGAACCTGAAAAACGATAATAGATTCTTCACATGATTGTATAGGATTGGTGTAGCAGCCTTCATGATTCACAGTCAACATATGTGATTTACAGTTCTATCACCAGTTATTAATAATTTGACAGCGTTGAAAATAACTTTGAAGCTGCAGAACCTTGTGAGATCACTTTGGGAGCAATGGTACTTTGAAAACAGGTGTTTTGGCCGATCTAGTAGAATCGCCTTATATGCAGGCAATATTATATGAAAATCAGCTAGTATTGGTGCTACCGAACTGGTTCTAATTCGCTTATGCCTTGCCCTGAATCTTTTATTTTATTTTTGAGTATTATTGCTAGAATTGCAATTAAATGTAGTTTATGCCCCTGCGAGGTATAGAAATTAGTGCGTGCTTACGAGATGTATACTGAAGGCGTATCTGGTCAGGCCAGCGATTCTGTGCTGTGTGACTACGGCTGGTTCGAAAAGTACTAACAATTTTATAAAATTCTCATGATGCGCCAAGTAGCTTATTTTATCATCCATCAAGATGCTTGCTTATACTGAATATCTATCACCTTTTTCTGTGACAAAAAGAGTTTCTTACATTTGAGGGTAGCTAAAGTCGCATGAGGTGAATTAGGGACCAGTGATGGTGTCGCACGTATAATGCGTTAGAACGAAATGTGGTGTAGTTCAAGGAAACAAGATACTTAATTGCAAAAATTGGTCAACTAAATGCTTTTCATATCATGGCACGTCGCCTGATCTATTTAATTGGTAGATGATTACTAGTTAATGAAGCGCATGAAACTATATCTACAACTGCATAATATATGGTTGGGTGTGTGAACTACCTACATATATTTTGGTGGCCGTTAGTCATGGGAGGCATAACTTCACATAAACATTTTTATATGGCATTTTACCTACCGAACCTGCGGCGATACTTTGATTAGCGATTGGATGAAATAGACGAACGTATGCGCCATTATCTCCCACGCTCGCGCCGAGCGTCCGCACGGCTGGGCATGTGCGGGCGATGGGCCCCACCGGCCGCACATAGGTAATGTACCGTATATTTTATACGGACGTCGCAGCAGTGTTGGGCCCCCACTTCTTGCGGTGGCCCCCACCGACCGCGTTTGATCGGAGTCGCGGTCGTCGTGGTCCCGACGACTCGATGATCCCCCTCGCGTAGTTGCGAGCACGAAGATTTCGCCACCGTAGCATTCTTTCTGCGGAGTCCAAAGGGTAAGTAATACATCAGACGGGCTAGTGGGACCCACTTGAATGACGAGCTGGCAACTTTCCGGTCCTAAAGCTCCCCCGTATATTGCGAGTATCAGAGTCTGATCTCCTACGTGGCCCACTCAGACGTGGACCCCACACCTCCACGTCAGCATACCATTCTTCTTGCCACGTGGTGCCTCCCTATATACTCCCCGCCGCCTCCTCTCCTCTCCTCTCCTCTCCTCTCCTCCTAGAGCTCCCCATATTTTGGCTTCTTTGGACTCGATTGCTCCTCCTCGCATTCCCTCTCGAGCTACGCGTCGAATACTCTTCGGTCACAGGGAAACAGAGTTGGAGAGGGAGGAGTGAGTCCGACCGGGTTCGTCTTCTTTGCTCACGGCTTCTTGTAAGAGCTTCCGCTGGTGGAGTTTGAGTCGAATGGTCTCTAATAACGATGCCCAGTGTCTAGTTTGACGATTACCAAGCTTGGAATTCGCCTCCCCTGTTCTCAAGGTTAGACTTGTTCTTAAGCTTTGGCGTGAGAAAAGAGCAATCTTTCGATTCAATGCTGTCTGAAAAATTTACATGTTTATTTGAAATTCGGAACCAAATTGCAGCTGCAGCAGCAGCAGCAGCAGCAGCAGCATTACTGTCATGGCGACGAAAGGCATCCTGAAGAACAGCCCGTCGGGGAGGGGCGGGAAGCCGCCTTTGGCGCCGCAGCAGCAGCAGCAGGCATCGTCGGGGCCGACGGTGGTTTTCGGGCAGCGGACGGACTCGGGGCGGTTCATCAGCTACTCGCGCGACGACCTCGACAGCGAGGTGAGCAGCGTGGACTACCAGCAGGACTACCACGTCCACATCCCCATGACCCCCGACAACCAGCCCTTCACGGACGACGGCCGCGCCGGCCCCCGCCTCGGCCCCTCCCTCTCCGCCAAGTCCGAGGACTCCTTCGTCTCCGACTCCCTCTTCACCGGCGGCTTCAACACCGCCACCCACGCCCGCGCGATGGACAAGCCCGCCGACCCCTCCCGGGGCGCCGGCGCCGGCGCCAAGTCGACGTGCGCGGTCGACGGCTGCGACAACAAGTTGGCGCGGAACGCCCGCGGGGAGGAGGCGGTCCCCTGCGAATGCGATTTCAGGACATGCGCCGACTGCTTCGCGGACGCGGCGAAGGCGGAAGGCGGGCTCTGCCCCGGGTGCAAGGAGCCGTACAAGACCACGGACTGGGAGGAGGTGGTGGCGGCCGGGTCGGGGAGCATCGCTCGGGCGCTGTCCCTGCGGCCGGCGCCCCCGAGGGGGAAGGCGGAGAGGGGGCTGTCGCTGATGCGGCAGACGACGATGGGCCGGGGGCCCGGGGCCGGGGGCCGGGGCGGGGGCGGCGAATTCGATCATAACCGGTGGCTGTTCGAGACGAAGGGGACGTACGGGTACGGGAACGCCATGTGGCCGGAGGATAATGCGGACGAAGAAGGCGACGGCGACGGCGGCGGAGGGCACGGGCATCCCCAGGAGCTGATGAGCAAGCCGTGGCGGCCCCTCACGCGCAAACTCAAAATCCCCGCAGCAGTAATCAGTCCGTACAGGTACGAGCTAGAATACCGACTGTACGTATATTTATTTCCTTGTCGGCGAATTGGTGTCTCTGCATGCATGCATGTTTCCAGCTACTTCATTTAATTTCTTGGCGATCGCAGGCTCCTGGTGTTCGTGCGCATGGCGGCGCTGGCGTTGTTTCTCGCATGGCGNCATGCATGTTTCCAGCTACTTCATTTAATTTCTTGGCGATCGCAGGCTCCTGGTGTTCGTGCGCATGGCGGCGCTGGCGTTGTTTCTCGCATGGCGCATAACGCACAAGAACGAGGACGCGGTTTGGCTGTGGGGGATGTCCATCGTGTGCGAGCTGTGGTTCGCCTTCTCCTGGCTGCTGGACCAGCTCCCCAAACTCTGCCCCGTCAACCGCGCCGCCGACCTCGCCGTGCTCAAGGAGAAGTTCGAGACCCCGCGCCCCAACAACCCCACCGGCAAGTCCGACCTCCCCGGCATCGACGTCTTCGTCTCCACCGCCGACCCCGACAAGGAGCCCGTCCTCGTCACCGCCAACACCGTCCTCTCCATCCTCGCCGCCGACTACCCCGTCGAGAAGCTCGCTTGCTACCTCTCCGACGACGGCGGCGCCCTCCTCACTTTCGAGGCCATGGCCGAGGCCGCCAACTTCGCCGACCTCTGGGTCCCCTTCTGCCGGAAGCACCGCATCGAGCCGCGGAACCCCGAGAGCTACTTCAGCCTCAAAAGAGACCCTTACAGGAACAAGGTGAAGCAGGACTTCGTCAAGGACCGGAGGAGGATCAAGCGCGAGTACGACGAGTTCAAGGTGCGGATCAACGGCCTTCCGGAGGCCATACGGAGCCGCTCGGACGCGCTCCACGCGCGGGAGGAGATCCAGCAGGCCAAGGCCGGAGGGGACGAGCCCGTCAAGATCCCCAAGGCCACGTGGATGGCGGACGCCACGCACTGGCCCGGGACGTGGCTCCACCCATCGCCGGACCATACTCGCACCGATCACGCCGGGATCATACAGGTAGCCAGCTAGCTAGTAATAAGCTAGTACTTCAAAAAAAAAAAAGAAAAAGAAAAAAAAAAGGGATAATTAATCATCTTCTTAATTTCGATCTTCAATTATTCATCGACACCTCAGTATCACATTAAGTAAGTATTACTTCTTTCTAAATCCCAGGTAATGCTGAAGCCACCGAGCGACGCGCCGATGTACGGGAGCAGCGGCGAGAAGTCGCCGATGGACTTGGGAGAGGTGGACGTGCGGCTGCCGATGCTGGTGTACGTGTCGCGAGAGAAGCGGCCGGGCTACGACCACAACAAGAAGGCGGGGGCGATGAATGCGCTAGTCCGCGCCTCCGCCATCATGTCGAACGGCCCCTTCATTCTCAACTTGGACTGCGACCACTACGTGTACAACTCCCAAGCCCTGCGCGAGGGAATGTGCTTCATGATGGACCGCGGCGGCGACCGCATTTGCTACGTCCAGTTCCCGCAGCGTTTCGAGGGCATCGACCCCTCCGACCGCTACGCCAACCACAACACCGTCTTCTTCGACGTCAACATGCGCGCGCTCGACGGCCTCCAGGGACCTGTCTACGTCGGTACGTAACTAAAATTTCTAATTTCTAATTCTAATTATTAATTAATAATAACCACAACACCTCCCCTTAATTATTATTAGATAGTCATCACTCATCAAGAGAAATAAATTTTTTTTTTTTTTTACTACAATGGAGCAAGCATCATACCATACCATACCATACCATTACCATACATAATTTTTTTTAAAAAAAATAATAATAAATGTAATTAATATAATTCGAACAGGCACCGGCTGCCTCTTTCGCCGCGTCGCGCTCTACGGGTTCGACCCCCCTCGCGCGAAGGAGCACCGCCCCTCCTTCTGCGGCTGCTGCCTCCCGCGGCGCCGTCGCCCCGCGAAGAGAATCTCGGAGGAGACCCGCGCGCTCCGCACGGGAGATACGGAGGAGGAGGAGGCGGAGGAGGAGATGAGCCGGCTGGCGTCGTTCCCGAAGAAGTTCGGGAACTCGAGCTTCCTGATGGACTCCATCCCCGTGGCGGAGTTCCAGGGCCGGCCGCTGGCCGACCACCCGTCGGTGAAGAACGGGCGGCCCGTAGGCGCGCTGACGGTCCCCCGCGAGGTGCTGGACGCGTCGGTGGTGGCGGAGGCGATCAGCGTGGTGTCGTGCTGGTACGAGGAGAAGACGGAGTGGGGCCGGCGCGTGGGGTGGATCTACGGGTCGGTGACGGAGGACGTGGTGACCGGGTACCGCATGCACAACCGGGGGTGGCGGTCGGTGTACTGCGTGACGCAGCAGCGCGACGCCTTCCGCGGGACGGCGCCCATCAACCTGACGGACCGGCTGCACCAGGTGCTGCGGTGGGCGACGGGGTCCGTGGAGATCTTCTTCTCGCGGAACAACGCGCTGTTCGCCAGCCCCAGGATGAAGGCGCTGCAGCGGGTCGCCTACCTGAACGTGGGCATCTACCCCTTCACGTCCGTCTTCCTCGTCGTCTACTGCTTCCTGCCGGCGCTCTCGCTCTTCTCGGGGCAGTTCATCGTGCAGACGCTCAACGTCGCCTTCCTGGCGTACCTGCTGGTCATCACGCTGACGCTGTGCCTGCTGGCGCTGCTGGAGGTGAGGTGGTCCGGGATCGAGCTCGAGGAGTGGTGGCGGAACGAGCAGTTCTGGCTCATCGGCGGGACCAGCGCCCACCTCGCGGCGGTGCTGCAGGGCCTGCTGAAGGTGGTGGCCGGGATAGAGATCTCCTTCACGCTCACGTCCAAGTCGGCCGGGGACGACGTCGACGACGAGTTCGCGGAGCTCTACGCGGTGCGGTGGACGTGGCTGATGGTCCCGCCGCTGGCCATCATCATGGTCAACCTGATCGCCATATGCGTGGGGTTCAGCCGCACCGTCTACAGCGTGATCCCGCAGTGGACCAAGCTGCTGGGCGGGGTGTTCTTCAGCTTCTGGGTGCTGGCGCACCTCTACCCCTTCGCCAAGGGCCTCATGGGCCGGAGGGGCCGAACTCCCACCGTCGTCTACGTCTGGTCCGGCCTCGTCGCCATCACCATCTCCCTCCTCTGGGTCGCCATCAAGCCCCCCTCCGCCAATTCCTCCTCCCAGTCCCAGATCGGCGGCTCTTTCTCCCTCCCTTGATCCTTTCCTTCATGTGTTAGTACTACTATACGTCACATCAATATTACACACACACACTCACAGGCGCGCACACACACACACTCTCTCTCTCTCTCTCTCTCTCTCTCTCTCGCTCTTACAGTACAGAAGAAGAAGAAGAAGAAGAAGAAGAAGAAGAAGAAGGGCCATTATGGGTTGGTTAGTTTCGTTTGCTCAATCCTGATTCATTCAACACAATTTAAGATGGGGAATTTTTCGCTTCTTTAATTTTTTAAAATTTTTTTTTGTTCTTAATTTTAGCTATTGAATTGGGTTTTACTGCAGAGCTAAAAAGCTTAGAATAGTGTTGCTTACTACGCCGTTTGCTAGCTCTTTAATTAGGGTGGATTAATTACAGATTGTAGAAGTTACCGATGTGTGTAATTTGCAACAACTATAGCAAAGTTGAATTGAATTTCGCGTTGTTTTAGTTGGAATTTTAGTTGTTTCGAGCAAGTCCAAGTTTTGATGTAAAAATATTCAATATCGTATAACAGATTTGATTTATTAAGTCCTGATCAAATATAAAGATTTTTATGAGAGAGTTTTACAGAGAAGGTGCACTGTGGAGACTCACTATTAAATCTTCATATGTATGTAGATATATTTCTCACTCTGACCAACATCACTTGCATATCGAACATCCTGTCCTATCATTCCAACTATAACATAACGTTAACTCAAACTTATTACAAGATGTTAAATTATGATACAAGGCTATCCAAAAAGAAAGAGTAACAGGAGCGCGGAACACGCCCACATTTATTGATACACAAAGGGCTCTGAATTGTGTGCATCCACCTCCCAAGATATACCATGGAAGATAAATAAGGCTATAAAGAAAAAAAAAAAACAAAACAAAACAAAACAAAAGAAGTAACACTGGAGCATGTGAGCTCATTCCCCTCCACTCTGACTCCCAGCAGCATTGCATTCCTCGAGCAATGTGATGAGATTATGCTCGGGGGCACTAACTGACGGCAATATAACCCGTCGAGGTTGAACAGATAGAGGCTTGGTTCCACTCGCGCCCGATTCAAGGTGCGACCCTTCCTTCACTACAGGCAAGTCGGCTCGAACTCTCGCCCCAGCTGACGACATCCTTTCTTTCCATATCCTTCCATCCTGGTATCAAAACATCAAACAAGCCACAAATTTTGTTTTAGATAAAATCGGCAAGACATTCAATCAATAGTGCATTAGATGAAATTTAAGTTCATGCTTGAACATTTAAGGGGGAATTTTTTTTTTTTTTGTTCCAACTAGAGCTTCTGCGGGAGGGTCTCTGAGTGGAATTTCTTGACAAAGCACTAACAGCATTTTCCACTAGAATCTCTCCCAAACAGTTTCATTCTGCAGTACAAGCAGTAGCTTTGGAGCTTCAGCCGATGAAGTTGAGAAGCTCATTGAAGCTTCTCGCCATGATGAAATCTCACAATCTACTATAAGAATGAGGGCTTCTTAAGCAACAAAAAAGATGCTAATATTTGATAAAACCTTGAGATGAATTCTTTTCGTTAGTATACACTATCAACTTATCAAAATCGGTGGTCCCTCAATCTGTCAGATATTACAAGTCTAGCCCTTTTAAATGCTTGCTAAAGAATTGGTATACTCTCTGGATAAATAATAATAATAATAATAAAAAATAAAAAATAAAAAAATGTCGATAAGAGGCAACAATCAAGTAGTTGCATGCAAAAGGCAGTGACACCAACCCTATAGCCACCATAAATAAGAAGAATTCACAGAGAAAGAGTTAGATGGAACCGCACTTAGAGAGAATAAATCGATCGACAGGGGTAGAGAGAAAAAGTCGGTTTCCTAATTTATATACTGCAGTTTCTGTAATTCTTTAGCAGCAAGGATGAATGACACTAATATGTGTGAATGATATCAATTATTGTCCGCTTTACACATAATGATGCATCACTATAATGCAAATGAGGAGGGGGGAGGAGGGGTGTTGGGGGGTGGAATCAGTAAATGATGCCCAAAAAAAAAATGCAAAATCCTGATTATGCACGAGGTTTATTTTGAATTTATTACTTCTCAGTGTGCTGATCAGATTAGTTGACATAGTTAGATTTAAATATCTTCAGTTGAATCAAACTATATTATTGCATGGAATCATATCCACTCAGCAAGAAAATTATAAAACTAATGGATTTGATGAAAGCAATCAAAACCGAGTGGACTTAAGAAGCAAACAGACCCAGGACAGAAAAAGAAAAAGAAAAAAGAAAAAAACACGTGAACTTGGCATCTGATCATCATTATAACATAAGGTAATTCACATACATAATATATAATTAAAGTTTTCAAAGCTACAAGCGGACAAAAGCTGCCACAATAGCAAGCTTAGCAGATTTACACAATGTACCAGAGTCACATATGAAGCTCGGATGGGGAAAAATTCAGGAAATCATCAAACATGCTGCAGTTTACAGGAATACTAATCAGACACTGAAAGGGTTTCTGTTTTATGCATCAATTAGCCATTTAAAGAAGGGTAAGAGGTAGTAATTTTGGACCAAAACACTCAACTGATGCCAGTAGATATGTAAGTACTTAAATTTAGGAGGATATCTTAGCAAACGTATACTAAAGAGGAACAATACGCAATCCTTTGTCAGACATAAAGCCTTCAACTTGTAATTTACTTCCTTGCGAGAAAAAAAAAAAGAATCAAATTCTAGGCAATCCATCTGACCATTATAATAAACCACTATCATCCTGCCCACAAAAGAAAGAAAAGAACAACCGCCATGCCGCAACATAAAATCAGTAGACAGCAATCTTACATTTAGTATAGAAGGCTCCGGCAATGGGCATTTAACTGGTTGATCACGGGTAAGAGGTTCAACTGGATGCGCAACGGGCTTAAACTCGACTGCTACTTCGATTCCATGAGAAACAGGAAGAGAAACAGTCACAGGATTGGAATCTCCGACATCTGTATTCTGTGGCAAAGCTTCCCCTACCTCCTGCAGCATGAGAAATTATATCATAGCCAGATACAACAGAATGTTATGCTGAATTATTTAGACAGTAACAAAGAAAATTTAGGGAAACAAGATGTGGGAGATGCAAGCAACTGCTTCAAATGATAGAGTTCGTGATAAGAAGAATTAATAGCTCTTCAGTTAGACAAAAATATGATAGCTGTATACCATGTCTAGCGCTCCTGCAGAAGTGTTGTTCAAGCAAAGCTGTTTAGAGCACCACTAAACTGTTCTCAATTACAATTCCCAAGGGGAAGCAGAAGTTTTAGTTTAGTGCATCTGTTTTTGGAGCTCAAAAAAAGCTCAATCCACTGTCACGCCACAGAAAAAAACTTCGTACTTGTTGTTTACCAAATGCCTGATTGCTACGTCTTGGAACAAGAGATATCTGTTCCAGAAGCAAGCTCGAAACAGGCGCTACATCCTTATGCTACAGCTAGTAAGTTCGATTGAATTAGCAACTAATGATTGGATACAGAACAAATGAAGAACATGTTGTTTTCAGGATGCGTAGAGACGTTACAATATTTCACTACAAACCATTGCATATAATTCTTAGCATGAAATTCTTAGATCCCATCAATTTGTAACATATGATGCTGTTGATTTCAAACAAACAATGGATAGGAGAGAGAAGTATAACAAGTAAAAATGGAGAAAAAAAAGGATTCTCAGATCCACTGAAAAAGATGCAAAGTTCCAGCTTAAAATAGCCTCAAAAACCCCAACACAACCAACATACTATCACAAAATTGCGTATACCAGATACAAATAATAATAATAATACTAATTAAACCCAAATCCAAAGCAAATATCCTAATTCGGGAACCGAAATTAGAAGAGGAAAAGGATGGTTTTGGGTGGATTCGTGATGGCCTTACGAGTGCGCTCTTCGTCCTCCGATGACCACTCCTTCCCGCGGAGAATCGTGAGAAAATCCCCACCATCTCCCCCCTTAATCTCTCTCTCTGTTTTTGTGTGTGTGTGTGTGTATGAGAGAGATAAAGAGAGAGCCCCTTCTCTTCCGTGTGGAGTGGAGGTGGGAAAGAGACGACGATAGAGGAAGGAAAGGGCGGTGACCCACCCAACTCGACCCACCCCAACCAGATAACGGGAATGGTGCGGTACGCTCACCGCCTAGAGCGCTGCGGCGGAGCTGCGGAGGTGAGGATGGCCTTTTAGTTGCGTTGGAATATAAAGATTCGCAATAGCCAATAAAAAAAGGACTTAACTACGGGGTATAAAAAGGAGTAGGACATTACCAAAAAGGTTAATTAATTAATTAAGTAATTAAATCTCTCGTACACGCGGACTAACCACCAGGAATTTGACACGCGGCAAGTTGTGGAAGAAGCGATTGGGTGTTCGGATCGGAACAGCAATGGTTGGGTTACTTCTCCAGGTCTAATGACGTGATGACACGTGTGCCCATTTCTTGTATGATTACTTCATTATTATTTTTTTCTTTTCTCTGCCTGCTAGTACTTTTTCTGTCTTAGGCTGCAGGAGTAAGTCGACGGGAAGGTGTCCTTCACAAGTTTTTAACCACCAATTCCATATATTAGTTTAAAGGAATAATTACTTATATGCCCCTCATATGTTTGAAAATATTTAAATTTTTTTAAAATATTTCTCATATGTTCCATCGGTATTATAAAATATTTTCGCAGTTATCTTCTATTAAGTTAACTTAGACTAAACGTGAATTAAATATTTACCACAGTTTAAAAAAATTAAAATGTCAATTTTGCCCTTAACTTAAAGACAAATAAAAAATGTTGGTGACGGTATATTGAAAAAAATTAAAAGTCAAAATACTTTCTGTGTCCCTGGCTTTAAGGGCAAATAAGAAAGTCAATGATGGTGGAAAGGTATATTTAAAAGGACAAAATAATAATTTTACAGAGATAATAGAGTTAATTAACAGATTTTAACTCTAAGAATATATTAGAAATAGGTTAGAACGTAGAAAGGATATTTTCAATATTAGCCTTCTAAGAGAGATAAATCGAAAAGTCGAAAACTTTTTAAGAGTATATAAGCAATTGCCCCTAGTTTAAATTACTCCAATGGACATGATTTATAGAACTCAAGAGTTCAATTATGCTTCTTTTAAAAGTACAAAATTTTAATACTTATAAAATTTTTGTCATTAGATTTTTTTAATTATTTTTATTTATTAAATTATATTATTCAACGAACCATTCACTCAATTACAGAGAACCACTTTTATTATAACCGTACATTTCTTAATTTAATAACCGAAAACCTATAAGTATTAATGGCTTGATACTTAAAAAGATATAAGAACTCAATTATTATATATATAGAGAGAGAAAGAGATATGAGCTGGAATACTATTAATAGTATTTGAAATTTTTTATTATTAATTATTTAGCTGTTAGATCTATACTTTAATCATATCCATTANACGACCGAAGCGAAGGCGGGGAGGAGACCGAAGCGAAGGCAGAGGCGGAAAAGTCCCCGGGGGAGGGGACGCCGCGCCGTACGGAAGAGGAGGAAAAAGTCGCAGGGGACTCCGCCGGATGCGGGGAGAGCTCTATTCGGTTGCCAAATAGAAGTTTATATAAATAAATGGTTTCAAAATCAGTTCTAAGCCTACTTTTCAGTAGGAAATTTTTGGTGACATGATTACAGTGCAATGAACCTGGCTAATCCAAGACAACGAACCTGGACAACAATCACGGATGTTGCTTCTACTATCCCACCCAAATGCACCAAACTCCCGTTCTAAATATTCAACCTCGCATCAAATTAAGCCAGTTTTATTCTTTTGAAAAAAATATAGCATGTTATTCACTTTCTTCATTGGAAAAAATAAATTAAGTTATAAAAATAAGACAATCACTATAACAGAATTAGGTTATAGGGACACATATTTGGAACACTTTTGAGTAAGTGTCCCATTTATGCTAAAATTTAAAAAAACATCTACTAATGCCTAAATATAAAGCCCAATCCAACCAAAAATAAAAGATTACTCTACTCAACCCACCACACCCAGTTCATTTGGCCCGATTACAAATAGAAAAGAAAAAAAAAAATCAATTACTATCTTTTCTTCTCTCTTCACTCAATCCACTGAAATTCTAGACGAAGAGCCTTTCCTGTCGTCTTCCTCCGCCACCGCAGTCAACGAGATAGAGTTTTGGCTGTTGCTAAATGCTTAAATAAGTGTTAGTAAATTAGCAGCACTTTTTTAGGTTATAGCGACACTCTTTAACTGTCACTATATACCTAGCGACCCCACATATAGCAACACTTTTTAAAAGTGTCGGTAATTTTAGCTAGCAGCACTTTTTTGACATGTACCTACATTTAAAAGTGTCGCTATAGACCGTTTTTGTTGTAGTGAATACATGTCTCGAACGGGGTGAAAAAAAAAAAAAAAACCCACACATTGATTTGTAAGCCGTTAATCTCCAGATACAAGAAGTGAATTAAGCCGATTTTATTGGCTCCAAATAGTTAAGTTTCATAGAACGATTTTTCTTTTTTTTTAAAAAAAAAATGTTGGCCAATTTGCATAAAAAATTCACTTATTTTGGGCTTTTGCAAAATCGGGCCACCTTTTTCATTTTTGCAGATTCGGTCCGCTTTTTCAGCAAACTGACCAAAATACCCTTATTACTTTTTCTCTTTCCTCTTTCTCTCTCTTCTTCGTTCTCTCGTTCTTTTTTTTTCCCGCCGGAAAAAAAAAACGAAGCCCAGGCGGAGCAATTTTTTTTTTCTCTTTTTCTTTTTCTTCTTCTTCTTCCTCCTGCTGGAGCACCTTTTTTTTTTTTTTCCCTCTTCTTCTTCTTCTTCTTCTTCTTCTTCTTCCCTCCTCGTGACCGACTGTTCGAGTCTTGGCTCCACCCAGCCCAGTACCGCACCCGCCTCTGCAAGGACGAGACCGGCTGCGCCCGCCGCGTCTGCTTCTTCGCCCACAAGCCCGACGAGCTCCGCGCCGTCAACCCCTCCCTCGCCTCCGTCTCCGCCGGCCTCGCCCTCCCCTCCCCTCGCTCCTCCAACGATGCCGCCGCCCTCATCCTCTTCCAGCAGCAGCAGCAGCAGACCCTGCCGCCGCCGTCGTCGTCATCCCCCTGCTCGTGCTGCGCCCGGCGGAGCTCCACCCACGGCTCCGCTCCGCAGGCCGCGTGCACCGTTAATGGTGTAATTACACCATTACACCATTAATGGTGTAACCATTATACCATTAATGGTGTAATTACACCATTACAGCGGTGTAATGGTGTAATTATACCATTAATGGTGTAATGGTGCACCATTACACCATTATGAAGAACCCGGCCAGCCGGGACAGCGAGCGCCCGCGCGAGCCCGCCGGGTCGACGTGCGCCTCCTCCGCGGCGACGGCGACGGAGAGAGAGGCGTTGGCGTGCACCGGCCGACCTCGAGCTCGGCCGACCCCGACCTTCCCCACGCCTCCGCTCGATCCCGACGCCCGCAGGCCGCCGCGTGCACCTGCCCCGTGCGTGCCGCGGCGCCCCCCGAGCTCCGCGGCAGAGCTTGGCAGAGCTCGGCTCGGGGAAATTGTTGTTCTTTGTATCATTAATTATTACAATAAACAGTTGCTATAATGTAAGGTGGTTGAACTGCTTTTGGGTGTTGTTTTTCTTTATTGTAATTATTATATGCATAGAGATTGATGTAGCTACCTAATCTTCTCGGGTGTGGTGAATATTATCACAATTCAATTATTCTTTTTGACCTGCTATGTTGTGTTCTCATAATCAACATTTGGAGTGGGTTGGTGTATAAATTGGTTTACCTAATGTATTTAATCTCTCTCTCTCTCTCTCTCTCTCTCTCTCTCTAAAATATTGCTTAAACAATGTGTGAAAAATCTTAGCTTTCAAAAGTAATTGCCTTGGCGATAATTCCAAATATTGAAATATTGTTTGACGGGATCATCCGCGACCTCCTGAGCAGCGCGACGCCCGCGGTGTCGATCCCGCAGCCCGGCGGATCTCGAGCGCGGCGGCGGCGGCGGGGGGCGGCCGCGGCGAACGAGGCCGCGGGAGGCCACGGCGGGGCCGATGAGGGGGCGGCGTCGGCGGCGGTAGCAGCGGCGGCGAAGCTCTGCCGCGCCGACGGTGCCCCCGAGCCGAGCTCTGCCGAGCTCTGCCGCGGAGCTCGGATGGCGCCGCGGCACGCACGGGGCCGTTTCACGCGGCGGCCTGCGGGTGTCGAGATCGAGCGGACGCGCGGGGGAGGTCGTGGTCGGCCGGTGCATGCCAACGCCTCCCTCTCCGTCGTCATCGCCGCGGAGGAGACGCACGTCGACCCGGCGGCCTCGCACGGGCGCTCGCTGTCCCGGCTGGCCGGGTTCTTCATAATGGTGTAATGGTGCACCATTACACCATTAATGGTGTAATTACACCATTACACCGCTGTAATGGTGTAATTACACCATTAATGGTGTAATGGTTACACCATTAATGGTGTAATTTCACCATTAATGGTGTAATGGTGCACCATTACACCACTAATGGTGAAATTACACCATTACACTATTAATGGTGGTGTAATGGTGTAATTACACCATTAACGGTGCACGCGGCCCGCGGAGCGGAGCCGCGGGTGGAGCTCCGCCGGGCGCAGCACGAGGAGGGCGCGGCAGAGCTCGGCTCGGGAACGCGCGGCGCCGGCGCCGGCGCCGGTTGCGCCCTCGCGGCGGTGGTCGGGCTCGAGGTCAGCGCGGGGGAGGTCGACGAGGAAGTAGAGCTTCCCCGGCTTGAGTGGGGCGTCGGGGTCGAGCGGTCGGGCTCCGTGGCGAGGCCGGAAGTCGCCGTGCGCGCTACGTGCTCTTACAGGAAGAAAAAGAAGAAGAAGAAGAAGAAGAAGAAGAGGGAAAAAAAAAAAAAAAGCTCCAGCAGGAGGAAGAAGAAGAAGAAAAAGAAAAAGAGAAAAAAAAATGCTCCTGCAGGAAGAAGAAGAAGAAGAAGAAGAAGAGCCCGCCTGGCGGTGCTCCGGCCGTGCTCCGTGGCGAGGCCGGAAATTGCCGTGCGCGCCACGTGCTCTTACAGGAAGAAAAAGAAGAAGAAGAAGAAGAAGAGGGAAAAAAAAAAAAAGCTCCAGCAGGAGGAAGAAGAAGAAGAAAAAGAAAAAGAGAAAAAAATTTGCTCCTGCAGGAAGAAGAAGAAGAAGAAGAAGAAGAAGAAGAGGGAAAAAAAAAAAAAAAAACTCCAGCAGGAGGAACAAGAAGAAGAAAAAGAAAAAGAGAAAAAAAATTGCTCCTGCAGGAAGAAGAAGAAGAAGAAGAGCCCGCCTGGCGGTGCTCCGGCCGTCGCTTTTTTTTTTCGGCGAAAAAAAAAAAGGAACGAGAGAACGAAGAGGAGAGAGAAAGAGGAAAGAGAAAAAATAATAAGGGTATTTTGGTCCGTTTGCTGAAAAAGCGGACCGAATTTGCAAAAACGAAAAAGGTGGCCCGGTTTTGCAAAAGTCCAAAATAAGTGAATTTTTTATGCAAATTGGCCAAAAAGGTTTGCTAATTATTTAGCACGTATATGATACGACACAATTACTTCATTAATTTTGGGAAAAACTTCAAAAACCCCCCCTGTGGTTTCGCACTTTCTCACTATAGTACGATTTGGTTTAAAATGTATCAATCTGCCCCCCTGTGGTTTCATTTTTATCTTTTCGGAAGCTTTTTCGTTAACATTTCGTTAAATTATATACAAAAAACTTCAGATAACCATCTATATTTATCGAATATTCACTTTAGTATCTTTTAATTTTAACTTTGTCACTGATTTAAGAAAAAAAAATAATAAAATTGATAACAAAAAGAGAAAAACGAAACCACAGGGGGGCAAATTGATACGTTTTAAACCACAGGGNAGGAAGAAGAAGAAGAGCCCGCCTAGCGGTGCTCCGGCCGTCGCTTTTTTTTTTCGGCGAAAAAAAAAAAAGGAACGAGAGAACGAAGAGGAGAGAGAAAGAGGAAAGAGAAAAAGTAATAAGGGTATTTTGGTCAGTTTGCTGAAAAAGCGGACCGAATTTGCAAAAACGAAAAAGGTGGCCCGGTTTTGCAAAAGCCCAAAATAAATGGATTTTTTATGCAAATTGGCCAAATATATTCATTTATCCCAATTATGTGAGGAAAACCAATTCAATCTTTTTGTTTTTTTTCCTCTGTCCAGATGCTTAAAATTTGTTAACTTTTTCTGTAAGATAAAAAAAGTTTATTTGTATCCGATCATTTATTAAACCGGATCGGATCGACCAAATCGGATCGGATCGTATTTCTCGTACACCTATTTAAACGGACCCTTTTCGCTCACCTCGGCACTACGAGCGAAAAACGTGTAAAAGAGAACCAAAACCCTCCTCTCATCCACCATCCACTCTACGAGCTTCGCCTCTTCTTTCGCCATTTCCCCGTCTCTGCTTCGTCTTAACCCTAAAAGGCCCAATGTATCGAGGAGCGATTGCGCCGAGAATAAGAGACCCTTATCCCCGATTCGAAGTAGCGATGTTGAGTTCGATCGAATCCAGCGACGAAGAATGAGATTGTCGATGAATCCATGAACCGATCGATTTTCAGGGTTAGAAGAGGGTAATGGAGGAGACGCATTGGATATTGCTGTAACTCCGATGTATATTTTGGTGAGCATCGCTTGATTATTGATGCTTATGGTGTGCATTTCTTTCTTTTTATCTCAGATTCGTGCATTTAATCTATGATTTTAGGTTGATTTTGTGTGTTCTTGTTCCTACATGCATGAGAAACACTTTTATTTGGTCTTCGTGCGCTCACGCATACGTCATTAAGGGTAATTAATAGAATTTGTCGAATAATTCAATTTTCCATAGGCACAAAAAAAAAATGCTAATATGTTACAGGTTGGATTAGTTCTATGTTATATCTCAAACTTTATATCTCTTTATTGTAAATTATTATTTTAGAATTTAGGCGTTGTTATATTGACTTCTGATACATCAAGAGTTTGTGCATTGGCCATATGAACACACTTTAGTTTCTTTATTCAGACCCTTTTAATCAATGCCATCACTTAGTTTGTTATATTTTTCGTCTTTTTATTTTTTTTTTTATTGTCCCGGAAAAAATGAGCTGAGAATAATGAAGTCATGGTGATTGCGTAGATAGATTAGTTGACGCGCACAATGAACTAATGTTTTCATAGCTGAGAACAATGAACTAATGTTTTCACAGCTGCAAATTAGCTAGTGATTCTGTCTAAGAATTGCCTAAACTTTTATTAAAATTCATCAGCTAACCATTCATGTCACTATTGATGCTTAGTCCGATCTTTTTTGCATGCAAAACTCATTTTTGCTTGCAGTACATGGTAATACTAAATACTCGCGGCTTTAGGAATATACACTTGTTAAAAATTTGTAGAGGCATGATGTGAGTTATTCAGAATATTTTGTCAGGTTATATATACTACTAATATGAGCAATTATCCTCTCTTTAACTTAATTAGGGGTAGAATGGGCCGATGGTTTGTGTTCATGCTGGGCTTTGGGCTCTTAAAACCCTGAGCTTAACTAACGAGTCTGAAAAGGAAAAGGACTTATTTGGGCTTGGCCAACCCAACCGGAATCCCAGCTTATCTGCTTGTCCAAGTATTTATGTTTCGTTTTACGTCCACATTCATGTTGTGTTCAGTTCCTATATTTTATTTTAGTTTTTAGTATGTTGAACGTGTAGAGAATCACATTGTTTCTGGAAGAATACTCGTTTTATTGCCTGAAGATTAATTGATTAACTCTGCACCATGCTAAGTTTAGACAGGATCCTGCTAAAAACAGTCTGATTATTATTTGGGCTTTCGAGCCTCTTTTTTTTGTTTGAAGAATTTTGGGCCTTAGAGCAGCCCAAAGCCCGTAATTTGATTTTCGGTGCCACGCTGGGGCTTCGGGTGGCTCGAAATGACCGTCAACTTAACTTGCTAGCTCTGGTGCTTTTCTTGCAGGAATCAAAGCTTTAATGAGGTTGCTTCGGAGGTTCGAAGAAGAGAAATTAGCCTCTTATCTCTATGCATGCAATTGTTGCTTCTGTAATCTCTGCACTCCGGGGTTTCCGCTAAGAGAGGCAAATTCGAAGTCCCCACTCTATGTCAACAATGTTGGTGGGTGTATTAAGGTATTACTTCTTTGCCACCTCCAGTGAGAAATTCCGAGTTTGAAGTTATGCGATCAGCTCATCCGTACAAACTTGACTTGCTGCTAATTCTCAGTGATTTTGTTAAATTCAACTGTTCTGAATCCTTTCTCGGTGAATAGAATTGTTGTTAAATTACTGTTTAGCTGATAGCTAATTAAGAGAGTTATTAATTAGCACTGCTAATACAGACAATCATGCGTAATATAACATATCAGACAAGTTATGTTATGTTATATATATAATTCGATGGTATTTCTAAGAAGAAATATATGTGATAATTCAATGCATGGTATTGGTAGGTCATACCGCCGACCTCTTTTGGTCTGTGCAGATCCAAAGCCAGGAGATGATTGAATACATCAAAAACTCTCTCCTCTCCTCCCTCGAAAACTATGGCTCATGACCGCGGGGCTCGTCAGATTCGGAATGCCAAATACAAGCTCTCTATCTCTTGCGTCACGTGCAAGTTTTGCAGCAGCTTTCCCCCCTCCGCTCCGAACCGGTTCCCTTTGCGAGCAAGAAGACAGACTCGCTCAGCTGTTGCGCACAACGAGGTCCGATCACCGAACGGTAGGCATTCTCCCTCCCATGTTTTTTTTTTTTTTTTTTTTTTGTTAGTACTCAACCCATCCTACCCACCCACCCATAAGAAATGCTCTGTTTAAAGCACAAGCCCACAAAAAGAAAACAGGATGAAATAAGAAGGACAAAAAAAAAAAAAAAAGAAAAAAGAAAAAAAGAAGAAGAAGCACAACTGCAAGTCGGTGGCTCCGTTCTAATTAAAGCTTCAAAACTTTCTTTTATTACTCCTCTAATTATTAAATTGTTGATATTGAGAAATAAGCTCGAAATAATAAAGAAAGAAAGAAAAAAAGGGGATAAAAAAAACATCATTCTAATAATTCTAGTCTTAGTCTTAATCTTAATCTAATCTCTAGCGAGGCGCGAGCGAGCGAGTAGATTACAGCGCCGAGAACCAAAGTAGTGTGTAGTAGTGTAGCAGTAGTAGTAGTAGTAGTAGTAGTAGTCGTAGTCGTAGTGGTACGACGATATGTAGGAGCAGATCAGATCCGGCCAGCGGCTGATTCAGGCCCGATTGTTGGTTGGTTGAAAAGAAAGAAAGAAGAAAAAGGAAATAGAAAAGGAAGAATCAATCAGGCGGCGGCGGGCGTGGCGGGGCCGAAGGGCTTCTGGAGCAGGGCGGTGAGGTAGACGTCGGCGTTCTTGAGGCCGGCGGGGTCGGTCTTGTCGGCGACGGCCCACTTGATGGTGCGGTAGCCGAGGCGGGCGAGGATGGGGGCGTAGAGGGGGTGGAGGTCGATCCGCCTGCAGGAGAAGTGGTCGATCCAGAGGAAGGCGCCGGGGCGGAGGACGCGGTCGGCGTCGTAGAGGAGGAACTCGAGGACGGGGGCGGGGATCCAGCGGTTGACGGCGTGGCCGGTGCGGACGAGGTCGAGGACGGCGTCGGCGACGGGGAAGCGCTGCTGGAGCGGGGCGTGGAGCGGGACGAGGCCGCGGAGGGCGGCGGCCTGGGAGTAAGGGGCGCCGAGGTTCATGGTGGTCGTCAGCACGGTGGCGTTGGCGAGGAGGCGGAGGCGCGCGGCCAGGGTGCCGGTGCCGCCGCCCACGTCGAGGGCGAGGCGGATGGGGGCGGCGCCGTGGGAGCGGGCGAGGCGGAGGAGCTGCGGGAGGGTGAGGTCGAGGGTGGAGCGGGTGGACATGAAGCGCGCGGCCTCGGTGCGGGCGAGGTCGAAGCCGAGGGCGGCGGCGGCGGGGAGGCAGGAGAAGGAGCGGCAGGGCGAGGCGCGGGGCCAGAGGACGGCGGAGTCCGGGAGGGGCGCCGCGGGGAAGGGGTGGGAGGGGAGGAGGGAGGCCGGGAGGGCCCTGGGGACGGTCGGGGAGAAGCAGCGCCGGCGGGGGAGGGGCTGGCAGCCGCGGAGGAGGAGGGGCTCGGCCACGGAGAGGAGGTCGTCGGGGCAGGCCGAGAAGGGCGTGTAGTTCATGTAGCGCCGGAGGAGGTCCGGCTGGTCGGAGCACGCCGACCCGATGGGGCCGCCGACGCGGGAGTAGAGCAGGAGCTCTGGAGGCGCGGATGCTGCTGATGCTGCGGATGTAGTAGTAGAGGCGAGGGAGAGGGAGCGGAGGTGGGTGATGGTGGCGCGGATGGTGTAGANACGACGGCAAGGAGAAGGGGGAGGAGGAGGAGGAGGACATGCGGGTGGAGGAGAGGTGGTAGAGGGAGAGGATGTTGGCGGCCACCATGGCCAGTAGGAGGAGGAGGTTGAGCCCCATCCCCACTCCCATTCTCTCCTTCCTCATCCCTCACCACTGCTGCTCCGCCTGCTTCTAGGCTGCTTGCTACTGGTGTGAACGAGATATGTATGAAAGTTGATCCGGCGGGGTACAAAAATGAGCTGTCTAGTCTGTCTAGGTCACTCGACAGGAATTCATTCTCATTTATTATTATTATTATTATTTACAACAGTCAACAAGTGCGCTCTCTTATTAAGTTTTGCCTAGATGGGGTTGAAATAGTAGGAACTCTTTTTAACATAAAATAAAGCTTTTACTGTGTTCACATATATGATTATATTATATCGTATGCTACTGAAGGATAGGGGTGGAAACGAGCCGTGCTTGAGCGAGCTTATCTCGGCTCAAATTCGACTTGAAATTAATTTCGAATTTAAATTTAAGCTTAAGCTTGATTTAAAATTAATTCGAGCCGAGCTCGAGCGAACCTAATTTCAAGTCGAGCGAGCTCAAGCCCTAAACGAGTTGGTTGAAATTCTCAACATTATACGATCAATAATTTAATCTGTATAGAACATTATCTATAATTTAATACAAAAATATGTCTAATAGTTCAAAGTATAAAATAATTATATAAAATATAGTATTATAATATAAAAAAAAATAATTAATGAGTTGAATTTCTAATTTTTTCAGTCTCACATGTCTTTTCTTTCGCCTTTAATCTCTATATTATTCATTTTCATTTATGCAGTCAAAAATAAATAAATTATATAGATAAATATTGGATTAAACTATCCAATCATATATAACTAAAATATATCCGACTCACTTATTAGACTCAAATCAATTTTAACTCGGTTATAACAACCGGGTATTTTTGTTTGGGTTATCTGTTTATTTTCTCGTTTTAAAATGATTTAAATACATAAAAAAGAAAGAAAGAAAGAAAGAAAGAAAGAAAGTGTTTCGAGATTTAAAAGTTATACAAAGAGAGAAAGAGAAAAAGACAGAGAGTGGGATTCACCGGTTTGGCCATCGGGAGATTCAATGGTTCATTGTAGTATACGGGCGGCAACGGATAGAACAATAATTAACATACGAACTCTTTTATATGTTTTATAAAAATTTCTTTTTTTAATAATAAGTATATTTTAAAATTA